>NW_011888877.1:535847-580840 GCF_000151845.1 Pteropus vampyrus | reverse complement strand
AAGAAACTGGGAAAGTAGGAAGGACAAGATGGGGTCATGGATTGATTAAAATGAATGACTAGCTACTGAGCTGGAACCTGAGAGTTCACAGCTGATACAGTAAAGGAGGAGGAAGCTTTAATATAGTTGTGAATAGGAAGAATGGGTGGAAGTCAGCACTGGGGAAAGTTATTAAGTAGAAGCCATAATCCATGGAATAAGGAAATGTTGCTTTGAACTTATTCAGAGCAGTTTCTGACCTCATTGCATTTCGTATTTATATTTAAGCATGTATTTCCTTAAGAAGAACAATTAGCTGGGGATTGCATTAGGCTAGCAAAGCTTAGTCCTTTAGGGTCTTGGAGGGACTCAGACAGTCTAGCAGAGGAAGCCAGTATGTAAACAGAATGAAATTCAATGTGAGGCTATTATAGGAGTATTGGCCAAGGCACTCTGAAAGCACATAGGAAGTAGCAGCTTATTAGCTATCCAGGGAACTCTTTAAAAAGTGCATTCATGAGAGAGGTGAAAGGGATTAAGAAGCACAAGATGTCAGTTATTAAAACAGTCACAGGTATATAAGTTCAGCACAAGGAAAAGAGTCGTAACACTGTAATAACTATATATGGGACCCGGTGTGTACTAGATTTATTGGGGGGACCATTTTGTAAGGTATATAAGTGTCCGATCACTCTATTGTACTCTTGAAACTAATATAGCATTGTATGTCAACTGTAATTGAAAGATAAATTTTTTAAAAAGCATATTCATTTAAATATACTATAGGTTCATAGTAACTAGAATTTTGAATTTTAGGTACTTGAGCTTTAACAATGGCTGATGTGTATTGCTTATTAGTTATTGCACCATAGAAAATATAAATTTTAGCTCAATATTGAACATTTTGAAAGTTTTTTGAGGTATAAATGATGTATAATAAACTGTAACTTAAGTGTACAATAGGAAGAGTCTTGGCATATGTATATAACATTGTTCCAATCAAATCTGAACATATCTACCACCCTCCAAAGGTTTATGGGCTTTTTTCATCCATCCTTTCCACCATTGCCCACCCACATACCAGCCTTAATTTCCAGCTAACTTCTCATGTGCTTTCTGGCACTGTATATCAGTTTCTATTTTCTGGAATGGAATCTACACTGGGGACTCTTTTTCTGTCTGGCTTCTTTTCATCCAGCATAATTATTTTGAGATTGACCTATGTTTTTGTGGGTATCAATTGTTCATTTCTTTTTAGCATCAGATAAAAGTAACAATATTCCATCATTTGCCTATACCACAGTTTGTTTATTCATTCACCTCTTAATGGACATTTATTTTCAGTTTGTGGCTTTTATAAATAAAGCTACTATGAACATTAGTATCCAAGTCTTTGTGTGGATGTAAGTTTTCATTTTTCTTTAATAAATACCTAGGAGTAGCTGGCTTGCAAGGTAAGTGTATGTTTACCTTTGAGGAAACTACCAAATGGCTTTTCAAAGTAGTTGTGTATTTATATACCCAAAGGTAGTATATGAGAGTTCCAGTTACTCCTCACCAGACTCACTATGGTCTGTGTTCAATTTTAGCCATTCTGGTAAATATGCAGTGGTATCTAATCGTGATTTTAATTTACATTTCCCTAGTAATTAATATTGTTGAGCATCTTTTCACGTGTTAATTTGCTACCTGTCTGTCATCTTTGGTGAAGGGTCTATTCACGTCTTTTTCCAATTTTTAATTGGGTTGTTTGTCTTATCATTGAATTGCAAGACTTATTTATATTTCCTGGATTTAAGTTCTTTATCAAATATGTGTTGTGGAAATATTTTTTCCAGTCCGTTACTTGTATTTTCATTTCCTTTACAGTGTTTTTTTGTGCATAGTATGTATAAAGCTCAAGGTCATTAAGATTTTTTTCCTACATTTTCTTCTAGAAGTTTTCCAATTTTAGTTCTTACATTTAGATTAATGATACATTTAGTATTAATATTTGTAGATGGAGTGAGATAGATACTATCCAATCATTCAGCAACATTTGGTGAAAAGATTATTCTTTTTCCATTGAATTACCTTGTTGAAAATCTTTATTTCTGGATTTTCTAATCTTCAATTAAATTATTTTTCTGTCTTGATATAAATAAGACCCTGCTTAGATTATTGTAACACTGTAGTAAGTCCTGAATCAGGTAATGCAGGTCTTCTGAATTTGTTGTTAATTTTCAATTTTTTTTGGCTATTCCATATTTTTACATTTCCACATGAATTTTAGAATCGGCTCTTCAATTTCTACAAAAAAAGACTTCTGGAATTTTAATTAAAATTGTACCAAATATATAGATCAATTTGAGGAAAATTTACATCTTACTTAATAAATCCTGAGTCTTTTAACCTATGGACATAGAATATTGCTCCAAAGATTTAGGTCTTTAATTTCTCTTAGCAATATTTTGTGCTTTAAAGCGTAAAAGTCTTGCACATCTTTGGTCAAATTTCTTCCTAAGTATTTTATATTTTTTATGTTATTTTACATGGACTGTTAAAATTTTTGATTCAAGCTGTTTCTTGCTATGTATTGACATATAATTGATTCAGTACTTGTATTCTGAAAATTTGTTAAATTATTAGTTCTAGTAGCTTTTTTTGGAGATTCCTCAGATGATCGTATTATCCCTGAATAGCAAGAGTTTATTTTTTCTTTTTTAATCCAGATGGTGGTGTTTTGGTTTTTTTTTTCTTCCCTTATTACACTGGTTAGACCTCTGGTACCTCTGGTGAATTAGAGAGTGGACATCCTTGCCTTGATTCTGATCTTAGGGGGAAAATATTGTTTCACCATTAAGTATGATCCTAGCTGAAGGTTTGTTTATTGAATTGTATAAATTCCCTTCTACACTGAGTTTGCTGAGAGTTTTTAACATGGTTGAATGTCGAATTAGGTTAAATACTTTTCCTTCTTTCGTGTATTGAGATAATTATTTATTTTTTCTTTTTGATTCTATTATGGTGAGTAGGCAGCAATTGATTTTTAAATAAATCAACCTTCCATTTCTGAGGGACATCCCACTTGGTCAGAATGCCTTATATTTTTATATATTGTTGGATTCAATGTGCTGATATTTTGTTAAGGATTTTTGCATCTGTATTTATGAGGGATACAGTATTTCTTCTTTCTTTTAATATCTTTTCTGGCTTGGGTATCAGGGTAATACTGTTCTTATGAAATGAATTGAGAGGTATCCCCTTGCTTCAATTTTATAGAAGAATTTGTGTAGAATTGGTATTACTGTTTCTTAAATGTTTGATAAAATTCTCCAGTGAAGCCATCGGGGCCTGGTGTCTGTAGGAAGGATTTTAATCACACATTCAATTTAATTAATAGCTATAGGACTAATCAAGTTATTGATTTCTTCTTGAACAAGCTTTAGTTGTTTGTATCTTTCAAGGACTATGTCCATTGCATCTAAGTTATATTTTGGCATAAAGTTGTCGTTATAGTTTTAATATCTGTAGGACTCTTAGTGCAGCATCTTCCCTCAGTGGTCACCTATTGGTCATTTGTATATTCTTTCTCTTTTACCTGATCAGTGTGGCAAGAAGTTAATGAATTTGATTTTTTTTTCCCCAATGAAACAGCTTTCAATTTTATTGATTCTTTTTTTTTCTATTGCATTAATTTCTGCACTTACCAACTATTATTTTTATGGCACTATTTCTTGCTCAGAAATCTACTTTGATATGACTATAGCCATTTTGTAGCTTCATTTTTATTAGTTTTACTATGTTACATCTTTTCTCATCTTTTTACTTTTAACTTATGTGAAATGAATTTCTTATAAATGATATATGATTGGTCCTGCTTTTTAAAAATCTTATCGGACATTCTCTGCCTTCTAATTGGTATGTTCAAATTATTTACACTTAATATGGTTGGGTTTAAATCTATCATCTTGCTATTTGTTCTCTTGCTATAGTTTTCATTTGCCTGCTCTTTGTTTCCTTTCTCTCTTTCTCTGCCTTCTTTTGGACTGGGTGCTTTTATGATTACATTTGATTACTTTTTATAATTTCATTTGTTTTTAGTGGTTGCTTTAGGTGAACAGTATATATGTTTTTCTTATCCACTTTCGAGTGCTTTACACCCCTTCTGTCCTCCTCCTGTTTCTGACCTTGGTTCTATAGTTCTCCTGCATTTATTTCTATACATGTTATAAACTCCTCAATATATTATTGTTATATTTACTTTAAGCTGTCAATTCTCTGTTAAAGGACCTAGAAAAATAAGGAATCATATTTTGTATGTATTTACATGTTCACCATTGCCAGTGCTCTTCATTACTTTATGTCAATCCAGTTTTCAACCAGGTTTTATTTTTTCTTCTACCTGACAGGCTTCCATTAGCATTCCTTATATTTTGGGTTCGTTGATTTGAATTCTTTCATGTTTTGTATGTCTGAAAAAGTTCTTATTTTACCTTTATTTTCTGTAAGGTTTGCTGAGTATAGACTTCCTGATTGGCAGTTCCCCCAAATCCTATTCTGTATTTTAGCAATATTGTTTCACTGCCTCTGACTTGTATAATTTCTCACAGAAAGTCTGCTATAATTCTTATCTTTGTTTCTATGTACATAATGGTGTATCTTTTTTCAAACTGCTTTTAAGATTTTCTCTTTATTGCTGATTTAAAGACAATTTTTATTGTGTGTCTTGGTGTAATTTTCTTCATGGTTTTTGTGCTTTGTGTTTGTTGAGCTTCTTGGATCTATAATGGGTGTATAGTTTTCATTAAATTTGGAAAATTTTCCACCATAATTTTTTCAGAAAATGTTTTCATCTCTTTTTTCTTGCCAGGACCATAATTTTACGTATATTAGGCCACTCGAGGTTGTCTCACAGCTGAATGATTCTCTGTAAATTTTTCATTCGCTTTTTATGTTTCATTTTCAATGGTTTCTGTTGTTATGCCTTCAACTTCGCTAATCTTATCTTAGCTGTCTATCATGAGAAATTTAATGTCTTTTTCATCTAATAAATGACATTAAAAAAATTAAACTCTGTCACATTTAGTTTTCATTGTAAGATGGTAATTTTTTCCTTACTGTACTTTTTATGATATGTTTTATCTTGATGAATTAAAATACAATTGCAATTCATTGATTAATTGGTTAATTAGATATTTGTATTGGGCCCCTCTCCATTTCTCTTCAGTTGAGCTTTATGAAAAACATGTTTTTTTTGTTACTTTATCTAATGGACCCTGGTATACATCATGTTTTGGTTGTTGTCCTGTTTTCAATATAATCAGGTGACTTAAAACCATGCCTTGGTGGTAGACGAGACTTCTGGAAAGGAGAGAATAGTCACAGTGCCATGTCTCTCTAAAGAGTCAGAAATTGAGAGAGCCTTTAGTAGGCTGCTGAATGTGTATTTCTTCATTTTGAGCTTAATCCTGTTTTGCAGAGGTTTTTCTGAGTGTCTCTCACCACATGGAAACAAGCCGTCTTTGCTCCAGCTGGGAAGTGTCACATTTAGACAAAGCTTTGGGCTACAGTATAGATCTCTCAAGATACTTGGTATATTGGGATCAGTCTTAGGGCCCATGAGAGTGAGCTAAATCTGTTAAAGTTGGAAGCTTTCATGCAAGTAACACTATTTTCAATCTTTCCTGTGATAGCTCTTTGCTTTACTTTTCCTTTAGTATTTAGCTAACGTCCTTCAAGATTTTCAGCTTTTCTTGGCTAGGCCAGTGGGAACCGAGGGAAAATAATTTTGATTGATTTTGGCCCCAACATGATGGTCGAGAAACCCAAAAGGTAGGTAAATTTCAGGGACAAAGGACTTGCTCAGCTGACTACCTTCCCCACCTGTAACAAATACCTGCTTTCCGAGGTAACTTTGGAGGACCTGCATTTTCCTGGATGGACATGGGGGAGTGCTTTTCCCGACAAGACTTTTTACTGCCCTCTCCCTTGCCAACTCCTTCACCAACATATTCTCTATCTTTTTGTTGTAGACCTTTGCTCTCAAGTGTCTGGCGACAAATGACTGAGATGCCAATCGAAAGAAAATCTAAGGGGTTTTTTTTCACTCACAAAGATGTCTGCATTTTAAACAGTAACCCTTAAAGACTAAAGGCTGTTCTGTGGTTCAAGGAATTAATACTTAATGATAGAATTTCAGGTAGAAGGAGATCTCTTGTGGATTCGGATCCTGGCAAACTGGACCACTGTGCCTATAGATTTTTAGGCCGCTGTACATCTCTCTTAATTTAGCCCAATCTGTTTTCTTTAATGTACTGTTCAGAATTAAAATTTAAGATGATCATTTTGGGGAAATTTTATCTATATATGCCAAGGTAAATTTATCAACTTAGACTCTTAAAAAAATTATAAACTATATACTTATGGTAAACAGCTATAAAAATATATTTATTTGTGAGTGAGTTGAAGGTGAAATGACCATAGCATATGAATGTGAGTTGGTATTCTGTCACGATTTGTTTGTAATACTAGACCGAACTTATAATATGTGCAAATTACACATTCCTAAATCAACATAATTCTTTGCAAATTGTATGTTACTAGAAGTTTTGAAATGGTTATGATACTTACTTATTTATCCTTCCCCTTATTTCAGGAAAAATTTAGAGGGCTGAAATGAGTCAATTTTTAAAAATGTCCTTTTGAACATGTATATTTGTTTAGCAACACGTGAGAGCTTTATTTTCTAACCTCATTAACATTTGACTTTTAGATATTCAGAGGATGACTATCTTCAGATTATCACAAATATACAGAGATGTCCATGGAAACGACAAGTAGAAGAATATGAGAATTTTAGGTAAAAAATTTATTTTCAAAAAAATATGAGATAAAAAAGTTTTGTACATTTGCTTTGTTGGGAAACTAAGCAATATGATTTCATTCTAAGACCCTCTCATGAGGTGCATGGTGCTCCATTCTTATCTCTTATATGGAAAATTCTAATTATGTTACAGGAATTAATTACAAAAATCCCAAGTTCAGAAAGAAAGTATTTGTTACACTTTTTTATTATATTTTAGAGAATGTTGCTTCTTTGTGCCATTTGTATTTGACATTTATTTTGTAAATAAAATGTAATAGCATTAAGGGATGTTTGGAAAACATAGAAGGAAAAAAGCCATCCATAGTCCCATCTCTTTAGAGCAAAAACTGCATTCTTTTCTGCACATTCTCTTGCAGTTTTTCTCATTACCTTTCTAAAACCAGCAACATTCAGGAGTGTGAGTTGCTCTAGGTAATAACTTGGGGAGGAGCCATTCACCTGACATGACAAGGTTATCAGTTGACGATTACAGAGGTATCCTGTACTTGGATAACTCGGAGCCCACCCAGACAGAAATAAATTACATTAAAACAGTAGTCTTGGGGGTGGGGGGGATTTGTGCATGGATCCTTACCTAGCACCCCTTCCCCTGAATACCTGCTCTCATGGCGAAGCTACACCAGTTGTCTCTGTGTTTGCCCGATCTACGTTGCTTTGCTTTTCTTTGCCCACATTCTGATCTTTAGCTGTATGTCAACACAGGTTTTGCTGAGTTATTTCGTTATATTATAATCCAGAAATATGTTTTCGTCTTTAGTGGTTTATATTTTCAAAGTTTAAGTATCAAGTCTTTTAAAAACCTTATTAAAGAGGTTTTGCTTTCCCCTGAGATTCTCTAAAAAGTATCGGCTTCTTGGCTTTCTTTATTAAGGGAAGGAAGCTCTTCCTTGCATGATCTGTGGCTCTGCCTGCGCCACCTTCAGTCAGTATATACTGGAGTCACTGGGTCAAATGCCTTTTAGTGAGTCTACTGCCATTGAGAGAAGCATCCTGGTCCACTCCCATTGAGTGAATGAGTAACTTTCTGATTGGGTGAAAGCTAAAAGTGAATTTCTTCCTGCCACTGGGTGGATACATGGATGATGTGACTTCCTGTCATTTCAGGGTGAGAACTGTAAAAGAGTATTCATATTTAACTATTTCAGTTCCAGGATATTTTATGTTATGCAGTCAGCTATAAACTGAATGTGTCATCTAAAGTCATAAATTGAAAACCCAAAGAGATGGTATTAATTAGCGGGGCCTTTGCGAGCTGATTGGGTCATGAGAGTAGAGCCCTCATGAATGGGATTAGTGATTTTACAAAAGAGACCCCAGACTGCTCGCTCATGCCTTCTGCCACATGAGGACACAGCAAGAGACTTCATCTGTGAACCAGGAAGTGGCTTCTCACCAGACACCGAATCTGCCAGCACCTTGATCTTGGACTTCTCAGCCTCCAGAAATATGAAAATAAATTTCTGTGATTTATAAGCCACCCAATCATAGTGTTCTGCTATAGCAAGTCAAATGGACTGCCACAGGATTTGAGAGATCAAGACTAGGATTTGAGAGATCGAAATGACAGGGAGACCAGATAGAAAGTTGCACAGGCAACTATAACCTAAATGGTCACAGAGTCAAAGAGTGGCAGAAGAGCTGGGTTTTGAGGCAAAAAAAGGAAGAGGGGCATGTTGCGGTATTGGGCTACTGAGGATCCATACAAGATAATTAGCTAGAAAGACTCAATGAGTAGTGACATCAATAATCAAAGTTGAAATGAAGGACCACCTACCTCTTGCTGTAGAGTTGGCTCAGATCAAGCCTTCTACAGCAATACAAGCAAAACAAAGTATACTCAATGCCTGTTTGAGGGCATGGGCGAGCTACCAAGGCAGGGAGTAGTTTCAGGACTAAGATCCAGACGAAGGGGAAGCCGAGGGAGGTGAGCCTACCATCTGAAGCTGTTTTTTCCCCCAAAGAACTAGCCAACTGCACAAGCAAAAGCATGGCTAAGAGGCAGAGAGGCTGAGCAGAGCTGCCAGCCATCTATAGAAAAGGCCAGTTCTCTCAAAGACTGCAGCCCAAACTTGAATCATTTCTGCCCTTAATCGGATTTAGATCTGCCCTTAGCCTAGCTCCCTGATGGAAACCGAAGTCCATCCTCTCTGGAAGAAAGTAACCTCATTCAGAGCCTTAAATTATCTCTGCGAGTTTTCACACACACAGTTTGGTTCAATGAAAAGAAAGAATTCTCTCAAAAGGCTTTTCTTTCTTTCCTTTTTTCTTTCTTCAAAAATAAAACGTAGGAGTCTCTTCAAATCTAACTCTGCATGAGAGTCAGTGTGGCAAATCATGATGGATAGAAGCTGTATAGATGGATGGTATGCAGACAGAATGGCCATTTTGCCTTTATTACCATCTCGGTAGAAAAAGTGCCTCGGTAACCAAGATGATTACCCAACGGCCTGTCTATCCCTTCAGGGACAATTTAAGTAAACATCTGGGACTATAATACTTATTGCTTATTGTCATTCAAGATAACAGTCACAGTGATATTTATTTATTTACTTGAATATTTATTTTATTGTAATGTTCTTTTTATGGGCATATTAGCAAACTAAACTATCTAAACTTCAACAAAAGTCTGTGCAATTAAATCATAATAAACGGCGCACTGTCCTAAATTTTTACTAATAAAGCTGGCCAAATCTGGGGATTTTCTGGCTTATTTATAAAGCTGATATTGTGGAAAAGTTCCCTATTATTATAGACGTCAAGTAGCTAAATAGTTTTTTATTTTCTTTATGCACAGTATTTTATACCAAAGCTGAAGAAAAGCAAAATGTGAGCCTTAAAAAGGTTGTAATGTTCTTTTATCAGGAATTACAAAAGTTACATTAAATTCTGAAGAATATGAACAAGTGAATATTTTCTAAATCCATCTGTAGCCTGATTGCTGAAATTCCCAATGGCTAATCCCTCGGAGCTATTTAAAAATTATGGGACTCCTGTGGTCACATGATCTAAAAATAAAAGAGAGTTTAAGAGTTATTTTTCTTAAATAAATGTGCCACTTGCTAGCAGAGGGGATGCATTTTAGTTATCAATAAATATTTGTTTAGGGTTTACTATGTCAAAACACAGGAGACCTCTTCAGCCTGGTACAGTGTGGGCCACAAAGTTAGGACTTCAATAAATATATGTTAAATGAATGGATGCATGAAAGTAAACAGAAAATATGCAAGGTTTTACTGACCTCAAAGAAATTATAGTCAGTTTGGAGAGACAAAAAATAAAACTATGAATATTTATGATTTAGTGTCAAAATGAGTGATTTACACAAATACTATAATATATCAATGCACAATCGCCATGGGATATAATTTCTTGAACCATTTTGTGAAAAGAGACAGGACTTGAGCTGCAACTCTGAGGATGGGTAGAAAGGGAGGGGGAGACCCATATGGTAGTGATGAGACCAGGAATAAACATGAGTAAGTTTCAAGACCAGAAACAATGGATCAGTGAACTTACACTAGAGGGTGCTTGGGATAAAGGGGATACTTGTAGATCAGTTGGGGTGCCCCTGACAATGCACAGAGCTCCGATGATCAGAGTAAAGTTCACTGTCTTTCTGTAGATACCCAGAACCCAGTAGAGACATTTGCATCAAGGAAATCCCATGATGAATTTATTATTTTAGAGAACGTCTTGGTCAGCAAAATATTAAGACAAATTGGAGTCTTAGAAGGAAATGAATACACTGAAGGAAGTCGGAGGAGTCGAACTGGTTGTAGAAAAGTAACTGTAGAATGATGAAGATCTAAAACATCAATAGTGGCTATAAAAATATCAAGGAAGGGACCTTGACTGTGGGCTCCCTGGTCTATTTATCTTTGTATCTCCAGTGCCCATCACATAGACGGTACCCAATAAACAGTTGTCGTATACATGAGTGAAGAATTGGCAGGACTTGGTTGCTTATTGATTCCTACTTCTCTAATTGAAGGGGAAGAAAAAGAGAATAAGAGACGAACGAGAAATGTTGGGTCTGATTGATTGGCATTACTAATTAGTGGTGCTACTAATAAGTAGAAAGGTTTTAAAGAGAAATTGCTTTTGCAAAGAGAAGATAGACAGGCTGTGTTTGAGTTGACACTGGGGCAACCAGATGCAGAAACGTTCCCTCGGTCTGGGATAAAAATAAACGTTAAGAGAAAACGAAATTTTCTGAAAAAGAAAAGCAACTGCTGTTTAATTTATGTAAGAAGTATGGCCTTTTAAAAGCTTATCTTCTCAGTAATCTTTTCCACCCCCACTTAACAGAGTTTGTCCTCTTTTTACAGATTATTAAGCTTTTACTCATTCAACATTTAATTGTGAGTCTGAGAGCTTGTAGCTGGGGTTTGTGCCCATAACTTCTCACAACCTGTGCCTGGAAACAGCTGAAGTCCATGTCAGTGGGTCCATGAAGCCCTTGAAATTGTATGTGACACCGTATATGTTTCTTGGAAAAAGATCCCTAACTTTCATCAGATTTTCAAGGAGTCTAGGACCCCTGAAAGGACTGAAATATTTCTAAGAATCTTCCGAACCTGAGTCCCTGAGTACTTCAGGATTGTATTGCTTGTTTTACCTTCTCTGTAGGCATGGTTATCACAAGCGTAGGTGTGGCCAACCTCAGATTTACCCCTCCCTGTCATCCAGACATTCTAAGTTTCAGTTATGAATTGGGGTTTCTGTGAGATCCTAGATGGACCTAGTTAACAAGGAGTTTAAGTAAGAGTTAAAGATGACCCACCGCGCTGTTTTTCCTTTGGCATCTAATCTCATTTACATATAGTAGTATTAAGAATGTCTAGCCATTTGCCTTCTGCTTTAAAATCATTACTGTTTTTTCCCCAAACATGAGCTGATATACATATAATTTTACTTGATAAGAAACCACCAAATTATTTTCTAAAATAACCGTGCCATTTTACATTCCTGGAAACAAAGTATTCCTTTTGCCCCACATCCTTACCAACACTTAGTGTTGGCAGACCTTTTAATGTTAGCCTGACTGCTTTCTCATAATATTTTCAACTTACATATCCCTGATAACTGATAATATTTAGCATCTTTACATGTGTTTATTGGCCGTTCATATTTCCATTTTTTTTGATGGATCTGTTCAAGTAGTTTACCCATATTTTATTGAGTTATCTGTGTTTTTATTATTGATTTATAGTTCTTTTGATTTTATTTTTACCTTTTGACCCCTTTCAGGTAAAGAAATTCTTGCTCGTCACATTCTTTCCCTCTCATTTTTAGAAACGGATGAGTGATCATTTGCTCGAACTTAGATATTTGAGAAGAACATCGACATGCTTAAATTTAAATTAAACATAATATGAAATACTCCTCATCCTTCTTTCCTCACCTCCTCTACTTCACCTTGAAAGCTTCTTATGAAGCCCTGGGAACTCCTGGTAAGCAGGTTTATCCCAGCAGAGTCTTTGAGCTTCAATAAACCTCCTGGTAAGCGGGGTTTATCCCATCAGAGTCTTTGAGCTTCAATAATTAGTCTTAGATTCTTTAGGTAACGTATGAGGTAATGAATACATTAGCTTTCGTGAATCATTTTCTAACATAAAACAAATGTATTCGTATGTGTAATCAGTTGTGAAAAACTAATAGGTACGCAAGCAGCAGTGCTTAATTTTCATTTTATTTTCACTTTTTTTCCCCCAGAAGTGCTCATATGATTGTTTTTCAGTTCCTTTTGGACTCTCTAAAATCATTTATTTTCTTTAGATATCCTCATGTTTTATACGCATAAGTTTGAATCCAAAATGACTGAATATTATCAATCACATATTTACTGAACACTTAGTGGCAGAAGACAATGCTATCATGGAAATGCACATGTTTATTTTAAGACTCATGCATGAGATACCTTTCAAATTACTGTGAGACAGATATTTTGTGCCTAATTACTTTGTTACAGATAACTGTTATGTGGCAACAATTTTATTAAATCTCAAATTATCCCCTCAAATTCAATTAGATTAAAATTTCTTAAAAGTTATTTCTTTGCTTGTTTTGTATTGGATATATATGAAAAGGTTACAATTCTGTATTAGTAGATTCATTGATATTTCTAAAATAACAGCGAGTTTGTTGCTTTCATTTTTATTTGTGCTCCTTGGAAAAATACAGTGGTAAACAAAAATATTTACAGACAGTATCACATATGTTAATTTTTCATTACATGACATTGATATGATGAAAACAGTGCCATTTCATGATAATTTAGCTTTGTGAAAGGATGTAAATTCTGCAAATAAATAGATGAAAAAGTTAATATTTTTCAAAAAAGTCAAAACTGAGCAAGCAAACCTTGTTCAACTGTTTTCAGCTATTTTCTGAAATATTTCTCTTAAAGCAGTAGTTATGGTTTGATTTGGGTTAGCATTTTGTGAGATTACACTTTTTTTTTTTTTCATTTGGTCAATGCTTACTGAGTACTATTATGTCCCAGGCATTTTATTTCGTAGCACTGATTTTTTGGAGAGAAGCAAAAATCATCTGTATTAGGGGGTTGTTTTGATGTTTCCAAGACCATGTTTATTTTTCTGAACCTCTGTTTCCCTTTTCCTCATACCCTTTAAATGTTTGCTGTTTATGATTCATACAGGGTGACTATGATGATGGCTCGGAGCAATACATCATTTTTTTTTTAAATTTAAGAAGATGTGTGCACTTTATGATAGGTGTTTTGGGTCAGTTGTCAGATTGAAAAAGCTTCTTTTCCTCATTTCCTCTGCATCGAGACCATTTTCACCCTTAATATCCTGTCACATCGTCTATTTGTCATGCTATACAGCATGTCTGCGCATTTAGAGAAGCAACAAAAACCACACCATGTCATTATGTCTGCCGTATTTAATAACAGAAACTCTCGCCCATTTAAGGACTGATTCCTCTCTTAGTCTTCAGAATATAAACTTTGCCACAAAAATGCATTGGACCCACATGGGATTCACTAATCTTCTAAATTTTATTTCAAAACATATCTCACAAGTTGTACTCAATATTAACTGTATTGCCTTATGCTCCCATGTCAAATAAGCCTCCATCTAAACTGCCCTGCCTTTCAAATGCTCTGTTTCTTATTGCATAGCTTGCTGTATCTTCATTGGTACGTTTCATTGTTTAAACACTGGCGCAAGGTCTGAGCCTACAGACATTTCTCCAGGGTTTCAACATCGCTCCTTCACTTCTGAGTTTACATCTCAGTTGCCTTCCCCGCCCGCCCCCATCTTTTTTTTTTTGCTTTGATAATCATATTCTCCTATATTTTATTTTACCTTGGTTTAGTTCTTATCTTCTACTCAAATACATGAGCTGATCTTTTATAAACTTAAAAATATCAGTGTACACGTTAGCTAATAAGGGAAAATCTCAGTTATCTGAGTTGCTGACTGAATCCAGTCTTTATCCATTTTCTTCCTTAGCCCACAACTTGTGTCGATTCTATATGGAACACTGGATCCCATATCTCTTGGACTTTTCTGTGGCTACCAGTTATGAAGCAGAACTTGGAGAGGTTTGAGATATAGCTAGGATGAACCCTCAGCAAAAATTGTAAAGTGTGTGAACGTTCATTCATTTATTTTATATTTCACATATATTTCAAGATGTCTTGACCATCCACTCTGTGTCAGGTGCCTGCGTTTCCCCACATCTTATTCTTTTGATCTTCTATAAACTGTCCCAGATCTTTCACCTGTGTCTTTCTTCTCAATGCAATGCCTTCTGGGTCCAGGGACACTACACGATGTCAAGTTTCCAAATTCTCAAACGTTTCTCTCTTATTCTTCCTCGAAACACCAGTTTGTCTATGCCAGACCTCCCCTGACATGTGACGTACTAATCCATCTTAACATGTGAATGACCAGTGGCTTTTCTGAATGCCATACCTTCTATTCTATATCTAACAAGATTCATTAAGGACAGATGCCAAAATCTGACTTTTAAATTCTAAGTGTATAGGCCATCCCACCTTCCTGATTTTGTGAGAGAGCCAAGAATTTAAAGATAAAAATCCTCTGTGTGATTAGCGTCATGAATTAACCTGAACCAGGTAGAACTATCTGTGCCTTACTCTACCTTTCACTGTGATGCCAGCCTGATACTTCAGGTCCCCTCTGGGTTCCTGAAATTTCTCCCAATGTTCTGGTTTCAATCTCGTGGATGGCTCTATTTTAATTTAGGCACAGGCATGTTGCTGAAAAGAGATAGTCTCTGTTCGAAGCTCTTAGTTCTTCTAATCTGTTGGGACTGAAACCGAATGTCCTTGTTAATCATTGTAATTCTTAGATCATTGTCTTCTTAATAACAAACTATTCCTTTATTTTGAAACATACATTCATCGTGAGCCAATCGATTCTCAGATCTCAGTATCTTAGCATGCCGTCTCGATTTTATTTTTCATTTCATTCCTCACACAATGACTCTTTCTCTTCCAACCCTGGAAAGAGTTGTCTGTACTCACTCCATCTTCTACCCACATCTCTAACTATAACAGTTCACATATGGTCAGCAGTGACCCCACACTGCTAAATCCGAGAGACATTTTTCATTCCCATGTGCTCGACCTCTCATCTCTTACCAGCATTTTGAAATTATAGATCATTCTTCATTCCTTGAAAGATTCTTATACTAGATTTCTGTGTCATTCCATTTGGCTCCTTCCTCCTCATCCCCACATTTCTCCATCCTCAAGTCCTATTTGTTTGTTTTTATGAGTCTCTCTCGAGAATGTGGGAATCTCTGCTGGCACGTAGGTGGCATTCCATGACTGACTAGGGTTGCTAGAATTTGCTTCATTGTCACCTCTCCTTTGGACCTGCCCTCTGTCTTCAAGCACCGTGTTGGTATCATTCTTATCCATTCTCTACACGACAGCAGGTGGATTTTTTTTTTAATAGAAATTGGAGCACAGTCTTGCTCCTACCACTGTGACTTTCACCCCAAACAATTTGAAATGTATATTTTTTATTTCTTTTTTTTGGGCGGGGGGGTTGTTTGTTTGTTTGTTTTTGCATTCAAAACCCAAACTGACCTCCCTCAAGGCTCTCTGCTCCCGGGGCCGTCTCTGGGCCCCATTGCTTCACCACATTCCCCCTGATTCTCTGTGCTCTGCGTGGATTGGTCTTGAACGTCATTGAATGTACTGTACTTGCTTCAGCCACAGAGCCTTGACAACCCTGTCTCTTCTGCCTCCACCATCTCCCCTAGTTAATGTGCTCTAAGCTTTCAGTTCCCAAATGGATCCTCCCTTCTTCAGGGAGACCTCCCCTGAACAACCCGATCAGTCATTGCTGCTGTCCTACAATGAGGTTCTCTTTCATCACACTGATCACAAGTATGAATTTCCATTTTGTGTGTACGACTAACTTACAGGCCCGGATGATCTGTGATCCATGTGTTTTTATAGAGTGCAAAATAATGATGGGAAAATATTTTCGTCAGGAGGAACCAAGAATCTTTCTAAATGGTTTCTAAAACTGGGTCAAGGCTCAGTATAGGAACGAGGGAGTGGAAAGCATAGTCAGGTTACTGGGCCCTACAGCATAGGCTCAGCTTCTGTTTGGCTCCATGAGGCTTATTATTGACCTTTCTTGTTTGTTTTCCACAGTCTTTGATTTTATTTTAAATTCAGTCTCCCCCATGAGTGGCTGCGTCCCCACTAGAACAAGTTAAAGGCATCATTTTGCCTTTGACAAGAGGCATTTGGGAAGTTGGTTATTTGTAGCATCATCTTCATTATTAGGCTAAGCCAGTCTCTTTATCAGTAAAATGGAGTTGATACTTTCTCCATGAATTTTTATGAATATCCAATATGTAGATTGTTCAGTGCAGAGTCGATTGTGTGTTAAAATGTCCATCAACTATTGCTATTATTATGATGTTCAGTGTAATATCATTTTCCTAACATGATTAATATTTTACTAAAAATAGTTAAACTCTTGGCAGCTGTAAGAAATATAGCAAGTTCCTGAGTAGCAATAAGGCTATAACCATTTCAGTTCCAACCCTCTGCCTGAGATGGAATATGAACATGTCTAAGCCCAGTTTGGCTTTTTGGTGTATTTCATGTGGATTATCCATGAGTTTGATAAGGAACAGCGCTGCTTATTCAGTTTGTTCTATTTGAACTTTCTTTGGTCTTTTCTTCATGGAAAATAGGTCACAGAGAACAGAAAATATTAAGCTTCAACGTTCTAGGTTACAATCTTCTGGTGTATTATTTGCAGTAGAAAAGGACTTACCTTGATCTGAATAACCTGTGACTTGTCCCCGCCTTTCAAGATGGTTGGTCAAATTAGATCTGGCAACATGCTCTGAGGTCCCATGAGGAATGACTTGGAGTTGCCAGAAAATTAATCAGCCTGATCACAGACAGAGCAAAGAGGTCCACATCCCACCCTTCCTCCAGATTTAGGCCCCAGTTGGGGCGAACTAAGGGCTGGCAGCTCAGGATAGGATTGGATCATTCTAATCTGAGGGCAAAAATGAAAAATCGGGATGTGATGGGGAGCCAGAGGCCAAAGGCAGGAAAATAACTGCACAGTTCCTAGGGGCCAGGCAGAAACAGAAGCCGAGTTTGGGGGTGAAGCCCAAAAGTGGAAGAAGCATCCCAGAGTGAGTGAGAGCTGTCCTGGGAAGGTGCCCGTGATGTGGGCGGCCTGCAGTGGCTTTCTAGGAGCACATAGGGCCCATTTGTGCACGTGAACTAGGCTCATTAAATGACAGAGAGCAGAACTGGCCTCCTACCTGTCTTTCCATCTGTGCAGGACCGAGAACCATCTTTAGAATGGATGGAGCCCTTCACGTGCATATGCGTTTCTTTTCACTGAAAAATACCATTAGTATTTGAGTAAGTTAAAGATCATGAGATAATGAGACCTTTTATGAATGAAGGTGGTAGAAACAGAATATATTGAAAACATTTTCCTTAGGAAATGCTTTACACTGTAGCATGTTGGGGTAGTTAAACATAGGATTGGTTCTACATTATAATGATAAAACTGTTTTCATAGGACTCAGTATTAATTCAAGATCTTAAATATGTTGCCAGCCAATGTCTGGGGAAAAAAAAAATTCATTTTTTCTTACTTGTCTTTTCCTCCCATTCAAAATCTCTAACTAAATAGAAGTATAAAATCTGTCAGTAAAGGTTTGGTATAAATGACTTCTTTATATTCTCTTCACACATTGAACAATAATGGCAGTGACCTGTTTTGTATTGTTTTGTTTTTGGTCTACAGAGTAAAATATATTCAGAAACCTTAGCATTCATCTTAACAGTTGATGTTTTAGTTTTAGAACTTGTGTTTTCTACACTTAAGTAATTCACAATGGACTAACTTAACAATTTAAAAAAGGCAGGGCCCAATCATGTGACTAGGGCACTAGGAGAGACCTTGAGAGACCAGTTTGGTCACAGCTTTGTGCTCGTTCAGAATGGCACCGAAGCCAGCCAGATGGTCACATAGCTCTCTTGTTTTCAAAGACATCACAACCCTGCTTCTTCACAGTCTGACTTCTAGATTAGTTCTACCAGTTCTACTGCTGCAGTGTGAGCCCCTTTTCCCTTTATGAGTCTTGATATGAATTAAAACAATAAGTCACCACTTCATTATGAAAAGGCCATTTCTCTCCCTGGATCAGGGAAGGCATCACGTTCTCCCACTGGCCTGAATCAGAAACCTGTGTATCACCCTCAACACCTTCTCCTCAGTGCCCATTTCCAGTCAGTCCCTAAGCCTCAGTAGTGTCACATCCTAAATGTCTTTCAAATCTATCTGCTTTTTTCTATCCCCCACCTCTACTCTGGTCTAGGTTACCAGGATGGTTCATTTTATGTGTTCATTTGACTAGGCTAGAATACCCGGTTATTCATCAGATGCTCATTGCCATGAAGGTATTATTATAGATGGGGTTAACAGCTATAGTCAGTTGATTTTAAGTAAAAGAAATTACTCCTGATCATGTGGGGGAGACTCATCCAGTCAGATGATTTCCTTAAGAGCAAAAACTGAGGTCACCCAGAAATGAAGAAGTTCTGCTTTAAGACTACACATCGACTTTTGCCTGACTTGCCAGCCCATCACCTGTCCTAAGATTTTAGACTTGCCAGCCCCCACAGTTGTGTAGGCCAGTTCTTTTAAATACATCTCTTTAGATAGATTAGATAGATAAATGATAGATAGATAGATGGATAGATAGATAGATAGATGATAGATGGATAGACAGATAAATAAATAGATATAGAGATGATAATTATAATGATGATGATGATGATGATGATGATGGATAGATAGGTAGATGTTAAATAGATAGGTAGATGATAGATAGATAGATAGATAGATAGACAGACAGATAATAGACAGACAGAGGGACTATTGATTCTTTTTCTCAACTATCATCTAGTTATCTCTTAACTGGTGGTTATCTATTGCTGCATAATCAACTGCCCCAAAACTTTATAGCTTAAAGCTGTGCTTTAGTATTCTTCCACAGTTCCATGAGCTGACTGGGCTTAGCTGGGGAACTTTTAACCGAGGCTTTCATACAGGTACAGTCCAGAGGTGACTAGTGCTGGAGTCATCTAAAAGCTTACTTGGGCTGGACATCCAAGAAGCTTCACTCACATAGCTGGCAATTGACACTGGCTTCTGTTGGAGTTGAGCTAAAGCCTCTGCCTGTGATGAGCATCACACAGTAGGGTGACGGGATTCTCTGAGGCAGTTTCCAAACAGTGACCACTCCAAGAGACCAAGGCAGAAGCCACAGTCTTTTAATGACCCACTTTTGGTCATAAAAGTCCCAGAATGCCACTTCTACAGCATTCTCTTGGTCACAAGAACCAGCCAAGATTCAAGGGGAGGAGTTTAGATTTCACTTCCCGACATGAGGAGCAGAGAAGGAATTGATGGAGGCTATCTTTAGAGACCATCTACAGCACTGGGTCACTGCCACGTCCTCCTAACTGATCACACCACCTTTATTTAGATCCTCCAATCAGTTCTTTTCACTGAAACCAGGGTGCATATCCTAAAATACATAGCTCCTGTCACTACCATCACTAAGACCTTCAATGATTTGCCCTTTTCCATAGAAGAAACCCAAATCGTTTGCTTTGTCTTGCTTGTTAGACTTCTCACGATACAGTTCTGCAGCATTTCCCACCGAGTACTCTATCTCCCCAGCCAGATAGAATTTCTTTCACCTTTTTGATCATTCCACGCTCACTCTCTTTCTCCTCCTAGCTTTCACCTTTCACTGTTCACTGTTTCTCAAAGTCTTCACCCCTCCACCTTTTTCTCTTGTCTTGTCTGACTAACTTCTACTCATCTTTTAGTTATCAGATTAAGCTTTGCTTCTTGTGGGGAGCTGAGCCCTGATACCCCAAGTGTGGATTAGATACCTTCTCATGTGCTCCTGCCTGTAGAGCTAGCCCAAGTCCTTGGCTTACAGGGATGTGGAAGCAGACTCCATTAAACTCGCTTTCACGTTGCTTTATTACCGAACCAGCCAAACATAAACACAAGATTAAGGATTCAAGAGAATGAACTTTTCCATTCAGAGCAGTACCCGAGATTCTGTAGTTTATGTAGCACTTGGGCAGTGAGTAAGGCTCAGACTCCAACTGGTAGGCTCCCACCTGACACTGGCAGGCATGTCAATCTCAAAGGTCCACTCTGTTGTCACAAAAGAAGATTCCCAATGGGCTACCATGTCACCCTTGCAGGTTCTTTTTCTTATGCATCGGTGGTATACAGCAGGACTGGCCTGACCTAGCCCAGCTCGTCACTCTCTGCTCGTCCCCATTGCAGTGAAGGACTGATGTCATGATGTTGTCATTGGTTGCAGTTGTCCTCTCCCACTAGATGATGAGCTCTCCATGGGCATTGACTCTGTCTTTTTTCTGTTCTATCTCCCTTGTACTGAGAACAGTAGTAAGAGCTTGATTTGCTGAATGAATGTCCACATGAATGAATTAATGAAATCTTCATTTTACCTTGAACTCTGTTCTATGTCATTAAACTTAATTCCCGACTGTACCCTTTCGGTGCTTGCCATTCACATGTGTTCTCCTTAGTGTCAGACCCTGTCTCTTTCTTAGGAGCTCTGTCTTGGTTCCCAGCCCCAAGCAATCTGTTGCCGAGGCAGGAATCATCGGCTTTGGCCTTGACTCCATGAACCCCAGGTCCCAACCCTCAGCCTTTTAACTTGTACCCAGCTGGGCCTTCCTTGGCCCCCGAAGGAAAAATTTGGACACTTTCACTCTCTTACGCATATAGTCATAAAAATTTAGCACAATTAGAAAATATTTTGCCATAATTTACAAACTGTCTCAAGATGTAGATATTTTCCCATGAAGGCCAGGGAGTTTATCTGTGACGTGGCTATGTGGGTTGTGTCAATGGCTTTTATCCCTCTCTGTGTCTCTCTTAAGGTTTATTTGTGTTATTTGAGGCAACATAAAGAGGGAATATAAGGAAGTAGTTAAGAGCACAGAGAGATTAGGACTTGGGTTCAAATCTCAGTCATGTCATTCACTAGTCTTGTGACCTCATCAAGTAACTTAGCCTCTCTGTGTCCAACTTGGAAAATGAGAATAAAAATGGTGATGATAATCGTATTTCCCCATAGGCTGTGATGAAAATTAAACAAGCTATTGTGTAAAGCGCTTAGAAGACTATGTGGGACGTAAGAAGAGCCATGGACATATTTGCTATTAATATTGATGCATGAATGTACTTGAGCCTCAAACTCACATGTTTTGCTTTTTATATTCCTATCTGGGCCTTTGTTTCATGGCCCTGTGTCTGGCCCCTTTCTGTTGAATGTTCTATCTGTGCAAACCTTTGCGTGTGATCATGCGAGTGTTTGTATTTCTCTCTGGGTACTTCATGGGTCTCTATATCCTGGTAGTTTGTATGTGACTGTCTTTTATCTCCTATCTTCATCTCCTCTGCTTTTCTCAGGATTTTCTTCCTCTAGGTTTCACTTTTATGTGTCTATCTCTTTTCTTTTCCTCCTTTATCTCATGCCGTGTCCATCTGTTTATTTTTCTCTGGATTTCTCTATAGTTTTAGTTAGCTTTTTCTCTTTCATCTTTCTCCTTCTCTTCTGAAGTTACCCATAATATAAAAACTGAAAATTAAAAGATATTTCCTGAATTCATTAGTTTCTTATTCTCTTTTAATAATTGAGAATATCATGTATACAATATTTTGTTTTTCTTTTCTTCTACTACCTTCTGTTGTTTTCCTTTCCTTCTGATTCAGTAAGTCTTTATACAAAAAATGATTCCCCTATATTGCTGGCTTTTTCTTCTCATATGTGGTTAACAAACTGTTAACTCCCGTCATTGCTTTGCTCTGAAGCCTTCTTCCATTTTCTGCTTCTTTTCTAAATAGTGCTGCCACCCCAGGTGCAAGATGAGAGCAGGGACAGGGTCTCTTATCCCTTGACAGAGTCCCAGGGTCTAGCACAGTGCCTGAAACACAGGATGCTGTGGATGAACGTTGGTGAAATGAATGAATTCCACCGGGGAGTGTTGAGGGTTAGGGGGAGATGGAGAAGGGCTTCGTGTCATGGAGCTATTGTCTTATCTCCTGGCAGCCTTTGTTTATTCCTTATTCTTGTTCTTTCACTTCTTGCTAGACAGATCTCAAATTCTCCCCAACCCCACCTATGCCCTTCCTACCCTAAAATCACTTGCTTGGCATGGGCCCTTTTAATTTGTAATTAGGTGAATTTTAATAATAGACACCCAGTTACCCACATCGGCCTTCTGTTACCTGAGTGATCATTCCCAAACATGGGCTTATTCTTTCATTGACCAAATATTTATCCCATGCCTCCTATGTGCTGGGCACTGTACTAACACCTTCACAAAGTTTTCCCCTTACCTCCAGGTGAGCTGAAGTGCCCTACCCTGTGCTTCTATCATAACCTCTTTGTACCGTAAAACATATTATATGGAAACTACGTTGAAATACCAGTTACAATTTGTATCTGTATCTACTAATAGAGGTAAGCTCCCGGACTGTAGGGCCCATCCATACCTTATTCATATTCATATTTAATAATGTGTAAGCTGTAATCCTCATGACCTTGAACCATGGCCACCAATAAATACGTTCTGAATTGTTCTCTGCATCTGTCCTTGTTCTGTATCTTGGAGTTACACAAGTTAAATCTAATTTTTCCTGTCTGTACAATTTCTGAAGACAGCTATCGAATGCCCCTGAATCTGTTCTCTGCTCTGGACTTATTATTAGTTCTTTATCCATCATGGATTTCAATTCCTCTTCCAGTGTAGATGTTTCCTCCTGACAGAGACCGGTTTCTTAATAAACCTTTGAAAGCAAAGTTTCCACACCAGATGCAAGCACACCAAGTGTCGTTACGGCATCAGTCATGGAATAGAATGCAGCTCTCCTTCTAGCCACTTTTAATGATCTTATCTCAGACCACATTAGAATTTTAGTAAGCTGGTGCACACTGCCGAGTTGTATCAAATCTTATTCACTCCTTAAATGGCCTCTGACAAAGGATGACTTATTCTCAACCTCCAGTACCACATGACTCTTTCCGTCTGACCTTCCCCGTGCCCTTGCACTGCAGGGGTGCACACCTAGGCCCACCCAGAGGCCAGCATGGTCACTGGGCATAATGACTATGTGTGGAGGCTGGGCCAAGGATGGTCTACATGGTGTGACATCAACATCTACATGGTAGAAAAGGCCCTTTGAGACATGTTTTTGTTTTTGTGGTTTTTGTTTTTGTTTTTGTTTAATGTGCTTCCAATTATGAACTTGAGGATTCTAGAAAAATCTATTGGGTAGTAATATGTGATTCAAACAAGGAAATTTACTCATTTAATCTCCCCCAGATTCCTCTGTAGGGAGCACTGCACACTATGGTGTCTTGTAGGGCATTAATTGAGAAGGCATTTCAGGGTTTAAATCCTAGGTTGAATCTTGGCTTTACCTCTTACTATCTTATAATTTGTAGAGGAGGGAAAATAATTTCCCCTCTACCCTTCTGAGTTCTTGACCCAGACCCCTGTAATAAAAGATTAACAAGAGAAAAACAGAGACCCCTGTAATAAAAGATTAACAAGAGACCCCTGTAATAAAAGATTAACAAGAGAAAAACAAACCAGTTCATTAACACATAGACCTCATGTCTATGTGGGAGACACCAGCAAAGATGAGAAGCTCCCTGAGGTGGCTTGGAATTCAGATGTGAATGCCATCTTAGCAGGGAAAGGAGTGGGGGAGGCATAGGCCTCTCAGGGGAGAGAAAATGATTTTCAGGAAGGATGAGGGCCCTTCGGAGAACAGAGAGGAGGTATGACAGTTTGTGAGCCTCTCTGAGTGTGGTGTCTGCTTCTAGTCTCCTCTTCCATAAGAATTCATCTTCCCTGGTTGATAAAACTGTCTGGCAGCAAATTTATGACAACTGAGCTCCTTTGGAGGTTCTGTCTTTAAGCAGATAAGGTGAGTTCAAAGAAAATCTTTTCCTGTGTTTGCTGTTTTTCAAGTGCCTACAGGTCAAAATAATCGATATATCAAAGCAGCATATTTGGAGGGTGGTATATTCTGCTACCCTTCAAATTCATCCTTATATACCTTTTTCTTTTCTTAAATGTGATAATAAATGTAAAATATTTAGCACATAGGGACAGCACACTTAATGTTTGATATTGTTATTATTGGTCAGTCAGGAATTATATAATATGGGATAGGGACAGAAAAAAGGCAAAAAGGGGGCATCAACAGGAGAGAGGCAGTTGGTGTATTGCTTGGCCTAAGCATTGCAGTTTTGAGGAAGAAAAAATATTTTTGACTGTTTTAGAAATGATTAGGGTGGTAAATAAGTCCCATGAATTTCTGAAGGTGCTTCTATCTGAAAACCCCATTTCCTCGAACCCTTATCATAGTCTTAGAGAATGGATCCCCCAAAAGGTAGCTCATTATTAATACATAGAAAGTTCCTGTAACATCCGCCTCACCCTAATGGCCCCACATCTCATTAGAGAATCTTAGACTCTGACAAACAGGAGAGACTCTTGGGAGCTCTGGGCTGGGGCAGTTAGGTTGTTACTATTCAGCATGACCTACAGCGTGTTGTGTACCATATGCCTTACACAGTCATTACTATTTCATGGAAATCCAGGAAGCATCTCGTTTAGAACTGGAGAAGAATTTTGACCAGACACTTGAAAGGACTCGAGAAAACAAAACAAAAAGAAAAAAGAAAAACAAAGGGAAAAAACAAACAAACTATGATGTAAAAGAAAAAGGCATTTCCACAATTTTAACAAAAATCCCTTTCTCGAAAGCAGATTTATTAGACCAAGTGTGATGGGAAGATGATTCGGCACATTTTCGGATTCTGTCTTTATAGATCAAGGCTAAAAGTATTAAGCCAGATTCTCCCAGGACCAGCCTATGTCTGAGAATTATGCCCTTTGGAAAGTGTGTGAACTTTTTTCAATTCTGGAACTCAGTGCAATGTAGGGGGTCCCTATTCTATCCTGGGGGCATAGGCGAGTAGACAGTATTTGCTTTTTGAAACTGGATTGTGTAGAGGAAGTTGATGAAGGTACAACACAGCAAGGGTTAGATCATCAAGCTAGGGGGTTCTTTTCCTTTTAATAGTAGATTTTGTTTTTTCCATTTAATAACCTTCACCCCATGGGGGACCCTTAAAATGAGAGCCTCAAACATCTCAGTTATTTGTAGGGTTCGGAGTGTTTCTTTTGTTGTTATCGTTTTGTTTTGTTTGCAGCTTTTGCGTTGTGTCTGGGCAAGTTTTCGGTGAGGTGCTACATACATTATTGTTGGAACCACTGTGTTGTTGTCATTATGGAAAGCATCCTAAAGGAAGAAGCTCGATGAGGGCAGCACCCATCACCCGTGCCCCGCCCCCCAAACCACCAACTACCACACCTTCTCGTGTAAACTGCAAAGAGCCGAATGTCAAAAGACACAGGTCATTTACATTCTGTGAGCCTTGGTCCTATCACTTAGCTCCTCTCAACTTCAGTTGTCTCATCTCTAAAATGGGAATAATAATATTTTCTACCTCCCTGCTTGTTGTGGGGATCGAATGATGCAGCGGGTGTGAAAATGCCCTGGAAAGTTCGCAGTGCCTCCGAGTGTAAGGTTTGTGCATGCTGGTTGGACATTTACCACTGTGGAATGGAAAACTACACATTAAAGACAATCTAGGGATTGTGGTCACAGCATGTCTTCTAGTGTCTTCGTTTGAGCTGCTGTAACAAAGTACTAGAGACTAGGTGGCTAATAAACAATGGAAATTTATTTCTCACAGTTCTGGAGGCTGGAAGTGTGAGATCAGGGTGGCAGCATGGTTGGAGTTGGTGACAGCCTTCTTCCAGGTTACAGTGGGAAGCCTTCTCATTGTATCTGTACGTGGCAGAGAGCAGAAAGCGGAAGGAAGTCTTTATGACTCTTATAAGGGCACCAGTTCCATTCATGAGGGCTCCACTCTCATGCCCTCATTTAATCCTAATCACCTCCCAAAGGCCATATCTCTTAATACCATCATGTGGGAGATAGGGTGTCAACCTACAAATGTTTGGAGGACACAAATGTTTAGTCTTTAATGTTCTGCCCCTCTCCCCCACACCAAATTCATGTTCTTCTCACCTGCAAAATACGTTCATCCATCCCAATAAGCCCCAAAGTTTTAACTTGTTCCAGCGTCATTTCTAAAATCCAAAGTGTCATGTAAATATCACCTAAATCAGGTGTGAATGAGACTTGAAAACCATTCATCCTGAATCGAAGCCCTCACCTGCCGTGAACTTGTGAGACCAAACAAGTATGTGCCTTCAAACTGCAGTGGTAGGACAGACATGGGATAGACATTTCCATTCCTAAAGGGAGAAATAGGAAAGAAGGAAGGAGGTGACAGCCCCCAGGCAAGTCCAAAATCTGGCAAGACAGACTTCACGAGATCTCAAGGCTCCAGGGAACTCTGGCTCAATGCTCTGCCTGCCAGGACCACTGGGGGGACAGTCCCACCTTCCAGACCCACTGTGGTGGTGATCATGCCCTGCAGCTCTACTTGACACCCCCACCCCCACAGCTTTGGGTGGCTCTGTCCTCCTGGCTTTGGGTAGATACCATCTGGCCTGTTGAAACCAAGGAGACAATCCTGATGAAATCTGAATCACCTTTGGGGTCATTTTTCCCTTGTCTTAAAAAACTGCATATTTGTGGCCAAATAGCTCTAAGATCCCATCTTTGTAAAATGTAAGAAATCCAACAGCCTTCCTTGATTCTTTCCTCTCTCCTCTTCCTTCAAACTAGCATTTTTCCAATAGGCTGATTAAATCCATGGTTCACACTCACACTAATCTCCTCCCCACACAGAAGCATGGCCACACCTATAGTGTTCCCTCCTGCACACTTTCTCATTTCTTTTACCACATGGATAGGATGAGAATTTCCAAGTCTTTAGATTCTGCTTCCCTTTTTATCCATAGTTCCGTCTTCAAGTCATTTCTCTGTTCCTGCATTATACTGTAAGCAGCCAGAAGGAACCAAGCTGCTCCTTCAGCATTTTGCTTGAAAATCTCCTCAATTAAGTATCCAATTTCATTGCTCACAAATTCTGCCTTCCTCAAAACACTGGAATTCGAACAGGACTCAGCCAGGTTCTTTGCTACTTGATAAAAGGGTCACCTGTTCTCCACTATTCGATAACTTGTTCCTCCTTTTCTTCTGAGATCTCTTCAGAATGGCCTTTACCATCTATATATCTACCAATAATTTGCTGAGGATTATGTAGGTTTTCCATGCAAAGACAGAAGCTTTGTCTACAGTTCTCTGCTTTTCTTTCTGAGCTCTCACCAGAATCACCTTTAAAATTCGGTTCATGGCAGTCTAAGCCTTTTCTAGTTGCACATAAAACTTTTCCAGTCTCTATGCATTACCCAGTTCCAAAGCCACTTCCACCTTTTTAGGTATTTGTTACGGCAGCACCCCCACTTATTAGTACCAATATCTGTCTTGGTTAGAATTTTCTAGGGAAGCAGAACCAAGAGGATATGTATCAATACACAGAAAGAGATTTATTATGGGGGATTGTCTCATGCAATTTTGGAGGCCGAGAAGTCCCATCATCTGCCATCTGCAAGCTGGAGACCAGAAAAGCTGCTGGTGGTATAAGCTTCAGTCTGAATTTGAAGGCCCAAGAACTGGCATGCCAGTGGTGTAAGTTCTGGTCTGAGTCTGAACACCTGAAAGCAGGGAGCATTGATGTCTTGAGGGACAGGAGAAGATGGATGTCTCAGCTCACATGGAGAGCAAATCTGCCTCGCTCTGCCTTTTGTTCTGTCTGGGCCCACAGTGGATTGGATGATGCCCCTCATATTGGGCCGCAGGGTCGGGGGGAGGCTGTCTGCTTTACTCAGCCCACTGGCTCAAATGCTCACCTCTTCCAGAAACACCCTTGCAGACACGCCCAGAACAATGTTAAACTGCTGTCTGGGCATTGACTTGGCCCGGTCAAGTTGACACATAAAATTAACCATTATGTCTAGTTAATGTCCTTCATTTCTTAATGTCTCTTGTTCTTTTTACACAGGAAGGGGAATATTGCTATGCCTATTAAAATAAAGTCCCATTAGTCACCCAAGATAGTCTTCAGAAATGACATTTTGGATAATTATTCTGATATTCTTCCTATGAGGTTATTATGAGCGATTAGGTCTTTAACATTGATTTTTGATAGCGACTTCCTTAAAAGTGCAGGGGGGTGGTTAACCTGACCCAGACATTAGAATACTACTCTAGCAATAAAAAGGAACAGACTGTTAAGTGCAGCAACATGCATGAATTGCAAAAATATTTATTCCAAAAGAAAGGCATCTTACATAGAAGCACACATACTATGTGATTCTGTTTATGCAGAGTCTGGAATATGCAAAACTAACCTTTAGTAAAAATTAACCACAAAAGTGATTGCCTCCAGGTGGGGGAAGGGTGATGAGGGAGTTATTTGGGGGTTAGTAATATTCTTTACCTCGATATCGATAGGACATCAGATAACAGGGGTGTATGCATTTCTTAGAATTCGTTGAATGTGCTTATGATTTTACCATGTGTAGATTTTTCCCCAAAATATACACAAAATAATGATATGCATGCTGAAGTGCTGAGGGATGAATAAACAACAATGGATTGATGGATCACTACACAGTAAAACAAATGAATAAAAAGCTAATCGTAGAGTATAGCTGGTTATTCAAGTCCTCATTGTTCAGTTCTTTCAACTTTCCTGTAGGTTTGACAATTTTATAGTGTTGAAAATATAATTTCAGAAAAAAACCTATTAATATTACAAAAACCACACAGGGTACACTGGTTAGTGTTTCTGGTGGTGTAATATTCTTTTAAGCAGCGACTATTCTTAGAGAAATTAAATTACTTGTCAAAGGTAAATGAGAATGTATTCCATTGCCTTTTCTCAAAATCCTGCATAAAAGAGACTTTTAAAATTGTAAATACATAAGGATTTCTGAGCTTACAATGTATCACATGAATTCTTATGAAATTATAATTAAAAACTATGTAGTATTATGTTTTTGACTACACATCATTTTTGATTTTTTTCCTTTTGCTAATCTCTGAACTGTCTTAGAAATGGTGGATTCTGAAATACAAAGAGACATAATAAGCAGATGATTGAATTCAGTTAAGAAGAATGTGCTATTTTGATGAGTTAACTGATAAGAAGTATTATTGAAAACCTTCATTTTAGGGCACAAACAATATGACAGCCCTGACTTTTCATACCCTGAGAACTACTGGAATTCAGGAAGCCTGGATTATGATTCAAAATGACCATGACAGATTAAAGCACTGTATTTTTTCAAAGAGACAGAATTCAGTAGGAACATACACAAAAGCACATCCTTCAGGACCAAAACCCTATACAAAATGTGCAATGGAGAAAGTCTAGTTATGAATCTAGGGTCAGCACTACCCACAGTCAGCTCTGCTCACCAAATAGTCACTGTTCCTTGTGCTATGATCAGACCCAGCTTTGATATATATTTTTAAGTAATATGGAGAAATAGATACAGATTTATAGAGGAGCCAGATGACTAAAATAATGAAAAACTGGTCCTATGAGGAAAATCTGAGAGAAGAGAGAATTCTCTAAAACTTTTCAAGATTGAAAAGGTTCAAGTTTTGCTTGCTTGCCATTTTCAATTTCCTGAAGTGTTTTTATCAGAAGGTTCTCTGAAAAGCTAACAAGGGAAATGGATTTAAGTTAAGCTGCTTCGGTTGTGCAAATGGAAGAATCTCTTGACTTCAAGGCTGATTAAACTCTGGAATAATTATCAGGAGATGCTATGGAATCTGCATCCCTGAAGAATTATATTAAAAAATATACATAAAGCCAGCATAATTCTACATTCGCTTGCCAGACGGTGGGGGCAAACTCAGATGAGCCCCGCCAGGACCTTCCTAGGTCTGCATTCTAATGCAGGGATCCCCAATGCCCAGGCCATGGTACAATCTGTGGCCTGTTAGGAACCAGTCCGCACAGCAGGAGGCGATGACCAAAACTTCATCTGTACTTGCAGCCGCTCCCCGGTGCTAGCATCACCGCCTCAGCTCCACCTCAGATCATCAGGCATTAGAGTCTCAGAATGACTGGGGACACCTGTTCTAATGATAATGTTTCACTCCATAGCAAGAGTTTTGAAATGAAATCTTGATATCGAGTTATATTTTTCTGGCCTTTTCGTAAGGAATGGTAACTTTAACTTTGCTTAACTTAAAAATTCACTGTGTTCCTGTACAGCAATGTCACTATAATTAGCAATACTGCAGTGTATACTTGAAATTTGCTAAGAGGATCTTCAGTGTTTGCACAAAAAAATGATAACTGTAAAGTGATAGCTATATTAATTAGCTTGAGTGTGGTGATTATTTCACAGTGTATATGCACACCGAACCATCAAGTTGTACACTTTAAATACAAACCATTTATATTTGTGAATTATACTTCATTGAAGCGCAAAAAATGACTTGTATTTAATGATTCTTCTTTTCATTGGACTTACCTCATAATAAATGATGACATATGGCTTTGGTGAACATTTGTAACACTGTTCTTAATTTAGTTTCTGTACTTTATAATTATTGTCAGAGAATTATAATGTGTCCTGTCATTTTTCTCCTTAATGTTATAACATTTTCATTAGAAGGAAGTTTTCATATTTAAACCATTATGTTAATGAGTAGTTTCTATTGGTAAAGAAGGTCCCTATCTAAGTATCAGTATGCTTAACATTCTTTGCTCTTTTATCCTATGATGATACCATTTCACCATCCAGGGCCAGTTAGAACGAAATGAGATAAAAATGCCGTCTTCGTGAATGATTTCTCTTCTTTCTGAAAGTCAGCAAAATCCTCTTTCGCATTTCCCATCGTAGTCTCTATTTTTGGTTTCTTAAGCTTAATCCTTGGCTCACTTTTATTCTTATTTTTTTTTTTTTTTTGCAGAGCAAAACTTGCTTCCTGTTGTGATGCTGTTCAAAACTTTATTGTTTCTCAAAATAACACTCCAGTTGGGACTAACATGAGTTATGAGGTGGAAAGTAAAAACGAAATCCTAATTAGAGAGAACATTTTTAATATGTTTCCAGTGGTGAGTAAAGATTTGTTGCGATTTATTTATGTCGCCATTCCAGGTAAATTTCCTCTCACTTTTAGTTATAACTTATAATAATGGAGGAGTTGTTTTTAAAATACCGTACCGTTTGTTGTATAAGATATGTATAGCATCCATTTTAAAAAAGGCAATTTTGAATGCAAGGTGGCTCTGCAAGCAATGGTATTTATATCTTAAGTGATAAGCTCTCCCAGTTCTTGAGTTTTCATGACTCATCCTTGAATGAGATAGAGGTACTTGGGTTTTCTTCATAAGAATTGCTGGAGTTTGGGAAGATGACCAATTTTCACCTGAAATAAGGTTCTTCCAATTGTCAATGTTGGCAACTGAATCAATTCTTTCACAAAGAATGATAGATGTTTGTGGCTAATCTTTGGGAAGTAAATATGTAAGAATTTGTGGTCAATAAACATAACCCCCATGAGACAGGGATTTTTGCCTGGCGTGTTTACTGATGTGTCTCGAGATGCTAGAACATTCCCCAGTACATATATGCACTCATCACATATTTGTTAAATAAATTAATGAGTTATGATACAGTACTATTACAAGAAGAAACCTGTCCCTTAATATAAATCCAAACTTGGGGGAAATTTTTGTCCTGAAGAATATCTCATTGCTTGAAAAATTTACTCTCAGAAATCTTTCTGTGATTTGTTTAAAAACAATTAGACCAAGTCAGTATGGTCAAAAATTGGGTAACTTTATTATATGTAGACTACCAATTGTAGAATATTAAATTCTTAACAATTATTTTTTTTGGACATTTGACTTCTTTCTGCTAATTTATTGTTGGTTATATAAGTTATTCTAATTTTTTTTAAATATTACAATTCAAAGGAAGAATAGTTTTCTGGGAATTAATGAAAAAAAGAAAAAAACAATAGAAAAAAATATTGCATATTTTCTGAAAGAAAGGGGGGCAATAAAATAACTCATAAAGCATTCTAACAATGCCCTCATGGTGCATTGGAATTACCAATAATTGAAGAGATAATAAGTAACGAATATTTATAGTCCCAATCAAAGAAGGCTGTGGAGAGTGTCACAATGAGCAACTTTGTCACCCATGCGATTTTTGCTAGTGTTTTCCTTGCTTTAAATTGACCACAACAGAGGAAAAGCAGGTGGGTTTTTTTTCTTTTCTTTTTTTCTTCTAATTAGCACCTGGAAAAGGATGGTCTTGATAATTCTGTATGCAATTAATAACAGCAACCATTATCCAAATTTATGCTAATTTTTAAAAATTGGGGGGAGAAAATTCTGAAGACAGTCCATTAACAGTTACAAAGCTAGGTAACTTTTCTGTGTTCCTTAAACCAGGGGTCCCCAATCCCCGGGTGGTGGACTGGTACTAGTTTGTGGCCTGTTAAGAACCGGGCCGCGTAGCTGGAGGTGGGTGACAGGTGAGTGAGCGATGCTTCATCTGTATTTGCAGCCACTCTCCAGCGCTGCACCACCTCAGCTCCACCTCAGATCATCAGGCATTCGATTCTGACAGGAGCACCAGTCCCTGGTGCCGGGGTCTGCTGTTAGACCTCTCCTTTCCATGAATGTGGCTCCTAGCGGAAGCTGACCTCTTTCCCACCTCGCTTCCTGCACACTCACGCTGCTCGGTTCTGCTCTGCCACACTCAGCTCCAAAGAACTGTAGGGCACACAGCAAGAAATCTCAATAGATTAAATGTGGTGAAGTCACCTTCTCTAAAAACTTTGCTAAGTCACTTGCAAAGGAGAACAACAAAGTTGGGTTTTGACCAGAGCGAGCAATGTGCAAACACTTGAGTCATGCAAATTTGCATTTCTTAGGTTTATTTTAGGGAATGTTGAAGTTTGGAGCTTATGTAAACTCTTCCTGAATGTTGAGATCCCAAAGCATATGGATATTTCCCCACGGTTGACCAAAAAGCCAAAGAAAAACATACATTATTTTGACTGCTTAATGGGAGATATGCTTCTCTCAGTAATCTTTTCTATTGTACCATAAAGAGCCTATTTGCATTCAACTCTATCTATAAAATTCAGAATTTATTGTGGTACTGGTTAGTAAACACTGTCTGAAGACATCTTGAGCTAGAAGTTTAGTGACTTGTAATTCCCTGGGGTATCTGAGAACCATTCATTTCAGAGCTAGGCAATCTGCTAGGCATTGCAGATATAAAGAGAAATAACGCATGTACTTAAGTTAACGTTTTATCCACTGAATGTGAGGAGCTGTGTAATGTGTAGTGATTAAGAGCGTGGACTCTGTAGCAAAAGGCCTAGGTTGGAATCCCAGTTCTGCCACTTTATAGCCGTTAACGCGTGCCTCCATTTTCCCATCTATAAAATGCTTATAAGGTTGTTGTATGGATTAAATGCCTTAGTAAGTTATGCGCTTGGTGGCTTCTTGCATAATAAGCACTATATGATTTTTAATTTTTAAAGACAAATCTATAAGCATTGAAGCAGTGTTCTCTGCTTGTTGGGCATCTCCCAGATGCAGCATCAGGAGCACATGGCAGTCATAGCGATTCAGGGGTCTGCTGGGCTGCTCAGAACCACACTGGCCCTAGAGTGTTGCTCATGCTCCTGATAAGCTGCCTTTGGAGAATTGGGTGCCCTGACTTGCCAATTTTAGTGGTATAAATACCACCACTACAGCCAATTTTAATTTACCAATAGTTTAGCAACCCACTCACAAAATTCTTGCATATTTTACCAGCTGGCTGTCACAAACTCACTCATGCGGGTCTCAGCCCAACACTGGGGTTTGCAGCTGCGTGGGCCATTGGACCAGCGAGCACTAATTTAAAAGTCACTAAGTTACTGTGTACCTTTCACTGAGCTGGGTCTGCAGTGAAAGATGAGGAACAATTAAATGTAATAAACACACTCTCTGCCCTTGAGGACATACGGTCAAATTCGAGAGACAAAATAAGTGAATCAGGAACCCTGTCACTGTGGAATGTGAGTTGACACCCTTGCTGCTTGTGATGTCACATCCTTCCTTCAGGAAAGGGACCGAAAGGAAATGTGCACTGTTGAACTGAAAATTGATGTTTCAGACTGGGGAGGATTCAGTGAAAGTGGAAAATCTTTTGGGGTAGGCAAGTTAGATCCTGGAGGGGAAAAAAACTAAAAAGCTTCAGGCTGGAAAATTAATTTAAAATATGTCAGCACAGATTGAGTAGGCCTCTCTGAAGTACTGCGGCTGGTCATTTGGGGGAGACAGCAGGCGTTAAATGTCATATCATCACCGAGTCTGAAGGTCTGACTATTTAAGAAGCATGGGAAACTTTTGCTAAATCCGCTGTTAATTTTATGCCCAAGAATAGAGGACTTAACACTACTTTGCAAATGCTTTATTTTCTCTTTTTTGCTGAAAATGTTTCTGTTGATTCATAAGGCACAATGTAGGATTTTGCCTTTCTCATTTTATTTATTTAATGATGTGACATAAACTATATTCTATTACATTTTATATGCAAGTATGTTATATTTTGAATTATTACATTATGTTGTATATGATATGCTGTGTATTTCTCTCCAAATAAAACAGGTTTAGAGGATTTTTTTATTATAAGTCATAAGTTGATCAATATGCTATGGTCTTGCTACTTCTTTTTCTTGTTCTTGTTCTTTTTCTTTCCTTAGCATGTGTAAAAATTAAGCTACTTGAATTAAGCTGATGATGTTTATGGTCCTAAAACTAAAGATGTTTCATGGTAGCTTTTCACTTTCTCCTGCTAGTCTCAGCCTTTTGTGGAGCACCCTTACAATCAGTGTGCAGTGGTAGGAAATGGAGGAATTTTGAATAAGTCTCTCTGCGGAGCCGAAATAGACAAATCCGACTTTGTTTTTAGGTAAGACCTGTCAAGCTGGTTTCTTTGAACCAAAGGTCAGTTGGATATTTTCAAAGATGCTGTAAAGATACTACATGTAAATTTTGACCTTTGAGCTGTGTTAAGTCTACAAATTACCTTGGTAGCCTTTCCTGAAATGTTAAATGAGTCATGAGTTCCTCCAGATGTTGACACCAGAAGAATAGAAATGTGCTAGGATCATTTATTTTTCAGAAGTTCTAGGTGCGATTGTGGTGAAAGAGACTCTGCACTGCAGGACTTGTCAGAGCCTTCAGTGTATTAAGGCTACCGTGGCTCCCTGAGAGGACTCTAGGGGGGCAGCATTTCTAGGTTCACCTGACCTTGAAAACAGTTGTTGCTGTTGTTGTTTTAAGAGCATTTCAAGGAAATTTTGTTCTCAGGTAATACTTGGGAAAATGCTGACCTTGGCATTGCATAACCATGCAACCTCATTATTTATTTAGTGTTCTGGCTTGAAATTAAAAAAAAAAAAATTGTGCACCTTCTAAATTATATGTCTATTTTTAATGTTTATATCTCAATACCAGCTAGCTTGCAAAAACAGAAACAAAGGTGGTTTGCATGTGTGCCTGTGCTCATAAGCCGTGTCACAGGGCACCTCCACTTTCAGAATATGAAGGAAAGGCGATGCATCCCAGGGAGGATGGGTTTTAATTGAAAATGAATCTTTTTAAAAAGTAAGTCAAAATCTTTCTGCCTATTTCAGAAACACTTGATTTCATACATCAGAGGAGACCCTTGGATTCTTACGTGATTTAATACTGTCCTTTTTTAGGAAATAAAAGAAAAAACACTATTTTGAATTAGTAGCTTCCCCTGACTTTAATCTCAATTAAATCTTTTATGCTGAAGGTAATGACAGAACAACAGACCCGACAGAGTCTAACAATTATTGGATTGCTCTTTATGATTAGAGTTAAAATGGCCAATACCAGAATGATTTAGCCATTTGGTTAAAATACTCAGTATGAAAAAGCCATAAATGAAGATAAATAGTTCTTCTTGTCATAGACTTTTTAGAAACTTAAAATTTCCCCGAATTCTGAAATATCATGCTTAAACATCCATTTTACTTTATGCAAATATAGTAAATATGACAAGTTTCATTTAAAATTGTTTTTAAATCTCAATAACTACTTAATGACTCTAAAATAAATGTGTATTTTTCTGGATTCTACATTTGCTGATGCCAGATATTTTTCTGCACACAGAATTCACTTTGAAGTTAGCCTTCCAAATTAAGAGGCAAATGAGGGCTAGGCGTGGTTAGTGTCATTAAAATTTATTTAATTTCTAAGCCTGTACTTATTTTGCCTGTACATGTTCATATTTTATAAAACAATCTAGAAAGTGCCTATTATCGCTGTTTTTTTCATTTCAGAAAACTGGGAGCTATCAGTTGAGTGTAAGGAACAAAAACAGGCCCTGAGTGACTTTACTATGCAACTGTACATATGCAGTACCCAATATTTTTATTATAGTCTCCTTCGATACTATAATATATTGGGAATCACCTTTGATTCTTCAGAAGAATATGGGACTGTTCTAGAAAGTAGATTTGTTACAGGAAGCCCACTAACGAGGTCATTTCTGGCCTGTTATCTATGATTAGTATTGATTTTTCCCAAGGTACTTTATTTAATTATTTTTCTTTTTTAGCAAGGTAAGAAGTGCATCCTTTATTTGTCTGTGTGTATCGTAGAGCATGGGGCAGAATATTTTAACCTCAGCCATACTTCAGAACACATCAAGCAGCCTTCCTTCAGAAAATACTAAGAAATGGTCTACTTGAAATTCTGTAGATGATACTTAAGGAGTCATAACCGACTTTCTCTTTTTTTGTGACAGGAATATAATTACTCAAAACTGCAATTCTTAATTTGTTTTCCAATTTAAAAACAAATTAGTACTCAAAAGAGTATGAAAAACATCAATATGAAAATATCATTATAAGAACATTAGGTTTTATTTATTAACAGCATAATTTGGTGGAAAAACTATCCATATGGGATTCAGGAGATTTCGATTTGTTTGCTTCTGGCAGACTCTATAAACTTGTTCATAATGCCTTTCAATGTTTTAAAATCTATAAATTGTTGGTCATACCACTCATTTATATTATAATCAATATAAATAATAATTTCAGTAAGAAGATTGTAAACACTTCAAAAGCTAGGCAAAGTATAATTGTCATTCTAGTTTTGTTACTTATAAAGATCTTAATCAATATTGAAGGCATTTATCACATTTGTATATTTTATGTAATGCTGAACCACCTGAGTTCAGTACTTACTTATTAAATAGTTTTAAATGCAAATCAGGTGAAATCTAAGGATCTCTAAATAGCAGTGATTTTATCCAATAAAATGACAGTGGTCACATGTATTTGTGTATATGTATGTATGTGTGTGTAGCCACTTTTTTTTTCCAAGTTGTATTTTGATAATAGTTTTCCTTACAAATTTCAGGTGTAACCTCCCCCCAACCACAGGAGATGCTAGCAAAGATGTTGGCAGCAAAACCAATCTTGTGACTGTAAATCCCAGTATCATAAGACTAAAGTAAGTACCTCCAACTTATATAACTGTCCAAGAACGTTTGTTCATGGTTTAACACGTTTCTTAGTCTGAGCACTAATCTCATTGTGGCTGACTTACAAAACAGCTGAAATGGCTTTTGGAGAAAATACATAGAAATATATGGGTAATTTTTGACTTTCTGTCAAGGTTGTGGCTCATAAGAGGTCGTAAGCTGATGTTGTGAGTTGAACATTGATTTTAGTGAAGTTACTTTTTTTTCATTTTCTTTCAGAATTTTAGCATTACTTTATCTAGGTAACTCTTGATAAAACGTAGTCAATTTGGAAACTTTAGAGAATAAGCTTTAGGAGAACCTGGCAAAATTTGATTTTTACTTTAGGTTGTATATTACTAAAGAATGATTCCCATGTTTCATTTTCTGCAATGTAATTACTGCAAAATGTTAGTTGGTTAATAAAAATCTCATATATAGTCCATTATTTTCATCAAAAGTGACTCATAATCGTTATTAATAGAATTCACTCCTCAAGTAGTTCTAATATGTCTTAAGAAAATATAAAATGTTGTGTTTGTCTTTCAAAAGCTTACTTTCAAAACACACACAATTGTACTTACAAGTATATTTATTAAGGTATTGTTTAAATCAAATATATGGAGCTATCACAATACATGGAAGAAATTTAAAATATATGTGTATGTGTGCATATATCTGTATGCGAAAAGATAGTTTAGATTTACCAAGGAAAATTTTATAATCACATATGTACAAGAGGTGCACAAATCACATGTACAGCTCAATGAATTTTTTAATGTATTTCGAGAATGTGCTATGTTTGAGAAAATGTTTCATTATTATAAATTTGGAAGCTGTGTTCAGTATCAAAAAGCCACCTTACAAAAAAAAAAAAAATTACTGAATTTGAAGATAAAAGAGTGTAAGAAATGTGTGTCCAGTAAGGGTAGAGCCTGGTAAGAAAGCAGAAATGAAACCCTAAGAGACCCAGGAAAGAGAGATGAAGGCCTAGTGCTCAATAGTATCCATGATGCTCACATGCATGAGTTTTCTCTGAGTCTGTGGTTTGTCTCTTTACATACAGTAAGATACATGGGTCAGTTTTTTTGGCCAGTGGTAAATTCAGCCTCATGTTAGCAAAACCACTACTTTGATTATTATTGTTGTTATTATGATTTTTTTTTTTTTTTTACAATTTGACAGATATGGGAACTTAAAGGAAAAGAAAGCAGTATTTCTAGAGGACATCGCAACCTATGGAGATGCATTCCTTCTTCTGCCAGCGTTTTCCTTCAGGGCCAACACCGGTGCCTCTTTTAAAGTGTACCACACACTGAAAGAATCTAAAGCCAGACAAAAGGTTATATATTTCCATCCCAAGTACCTGAGAAACCTTGCCGTTTTCTGGAGAACTAAAGGTGTGACAGAGTATCGCTTGTCTTCTGGTTTGATGATCACAAGTGTGGCAGTTGAACTGTGTGAGAACGTGAAACTGTATGGATTTTGGCCCTTCTCTAAAACGATACATGACACACCTGTCAGCCATCACTACTATGACAACAACTTACCTAAACGCGGGTTCCACGAGATGCCCAAAGAATATAGACAAATTCTCCAACTTCATATGAAGGGAATCCTCAAATTACAATTTAGCAAATGTCAAATAGCCTAAACATAGTGTCGTTAAATGGGGATAGTTTTAATGGAATGATGTAGGTGGGTAATGATGTTTCTGAAGACAAAAAGAGGTGACTGTAGGGTACAGTAGGAGAAGCCCCGAAACTCGGTTTGATCAAAGCTCCCCACTGACTGTGCAACCTTAGCAGCTCATTCAGTCGTTCTGATCTTCAATTCCCTTCCTGTAAAATGGGGACCAGGATGTCTAACTAATGTTAGGAAAATGTGATAATCTATGAGAACTCTTTGCCAAGTATTTACATGAGGCAGGGACTCAATGAATGTTTCCTTATTGATATAACAACATTTCCACCCTCCCCAGAGTGATAAGGAAAGGCATGCTGTCTTGGAAACCCTTTCTGGAATTGCCAACATTCATTGGGGTTCTTTCTCTGGCAGGCCTCTCTATTATCAATAATATCTTTCTCATCTTTCCTCCTGTCTTAAAGAACACATGTAAGAAAATCACGTACTTCAGTGAGAAACCCTTGACTATTCAGGAATGAAATCCTTCTGTTAGTATGGTAATGTGCCTGCTTCTGATTACATTCACTTGTGTCATGAGCTGTGATGCCTTGCAATGATTGGATTTTAGGCCAATTCTTTCTCATCTTTATCTACATTTTAAAATCACTCTTTGTATTAACTTCCTGCCTTACTCTTAAGCCTTTTCATCTCCTACTAACAGGATCTACTTCAAGGATGTGAATGGTTCCAATCTCTAATTTTTCTTACCTGTTGCCTTGTCTGTGGGCTCACTCATCTGATTTATTATTTTTTTAAATCATGGAACAGCTACTTCATACTGACCCTGTAACAAGCTCTGAGAGAGGTACAAGGATGACTAAGTCCTGCAGGAGGAAATGGACATGTGTGTCATCAACTGTGATATTATATGATAAATGTTATTACAGCAGTTACTCATAAAGTACTATGAGGAATGGAGGCAGGAATGATTAAATCTATTTTGATGGAATCTGTTTCAGAGAAGAGGTGATTTCTGAATTAAACCTAGATTATGAGTAAGATTTTACTAAATGAAGATTTTCGGTGGATGGAATATGATAGGGGTAAAAGCTGTCCCTTTGATTTTGATTAATCAGAATGAGGATATTTGAAGGTAGAGCGTGGTCTTTGCCCCAAGAACTGACACATGAGAGTAGGGTAGGTGTAAGGGTGCTGCCTTGAGCCCATATCTGTGAAATGTGCATAATACCAACATGACAGATTTCATAAGAAAGCTATAAGAATTAAAACACACAAAAACTTAATTCTCATAAGGAAAAGTGTGTGTTCACATGAGAAATAAAACTAATAAACATCAATCTGAAATGAAGCTTTAGTAGATATTGAATATTAGCATTTTCACAGCCACTCCCTTCTATTATTATGATACCTGTTAACATAGGTCATCGCTGCATCTATTGACGTTACATTAAATTACTTATTTAAGTTATTTGACTTAAATAAGTCATTATGTGCATACTTTCCTGCTTGTCTTTATACCATCGCAAGGAGAGAGGAAATAGTTGTGGAACAGACTGGGCAGTATGCTGAATGAATTACAGCTATAATTTTGAATTCTTACCTTAGCCAGATTATTGTTTTACTAAATATTCACTTGTAAGAACACTCTGATGTAAATCGTTTATTTTGATAAAATGCATCTTTAATTTGATTGTAGTTGGCGTTTGTGATGCCATTTTTAGTTCACATTTTCATTTGTTCTATAGCAAATGAAACCTATTAGCATACATAAATATTTTCCAAAAGAAACATGCTTTTAGTTACAGAAAGCCTAATTCATTTATCTTTCTTTTGGTGGTGGCAAATAAGTGACTGATTTTTACTGCTTCTAATGCGTTTAGTTAGCTTTTAAAAATCTGCTAGCAGTATTGGTCATGTCTCTATCATGTTACTAGCAATGGATTATTAAAAATAGATCAGAGCATTCTAATATTTTCTAGTTAGTAAAATGTTTTCTTCAAAATGTTTTCTGGTGAGTAAAAACTTAGACTTTTCTTTTTGTTAGTATCGGAAATGTATGATCGATGAGTAAAACTAATAGAATATACTGAAATAAATTATTAAATATCAATAAGGAGACTTTATAAGTTATCTTAATAAAAATTACATATGATTAGGACATTTAGAGCTTATGTAAGTTTTTCCCATATAGCTTCCTATTTTAACTTTGGAAATTTTCTCTAAAATATCGAAACTAGATCTTCAATGTCACTGATAAGGATTTCAGAAATACTCAAAATAATATGAGATCAAGGAGCATGTCCTAATTATACCCATGTTCCAGTAAAAGTTCAGTAGAAAACAAATTTTTAAGTTGTGGAGAAAACTGTAGACTTTCCAACTGAAATTGGTTTCTCATTTAACATTTGTCTTGCCATCCTAAAAGCATGTCAAAATTTTACAGTTCCAGCTAGATTCTTTCATCCAGAGTCTCTGGCCAAAAAAAACATATGCATTCTTTGTCTTTCTTTCCTAAATGGGTCTGTAGCTGCTGTGAAATCAGGGCATTATCAGCCATGACGTGAAACTCTCCTTCACTCTCTCTCGTAGTGGAGAAATAAGGGAGTGGGAGGTCTCATCCGCACCATGCCATTTCCTCCCTGGCAGAGACTGACCTTCCTCATATTGCATTGTGATGTGCCCATAATGTCCTTTTGTTCCAAAGCAACATTAAAATTTTTTTTTCTAAAAGACAATAGAACAAATGTTTGTAATGTAACCTACCGGCTATGTGAATTGTAAATCGTAAATTGTGTTCTTTTTATTCTGTGATGGTGAATTATTACAAGTTTTTAACTAAGATCAAAACAAAAACAGGAAAACTATGCACTTTGTCTTGTAGATGTATATAGATGAGCCACTACCAGGTCTGACCATGACACTCAAGGAATCTCTGGGTGTGATGAGCATCGCTTTTAAATGTTGGTAGGTGGGCTAGCTTTGCTCTTCTGCTCTTAAACTTCAAGCACATCCCCAGGTGTTGAAAACAATGCTAACTCTTTAGTTAGGACTCCAGCTCATGACACCACACACCACCAATTTCGAATTGAAATACTGGCTCGCTTGATTCTGTTTCTCTGCTTGTTGTGCAGCATTGCTGGGCAGTGCAACTGAATAATAAGATTCCAAAAGAGTTTTCATCCAAATCCAAGGCCGAGGCAGAAATATTCACTGAGGCATGCAGTCCGTAGTGCTCTGTGCTCCCTGGGAAGGGCTCCATGAACAATCGCATAGATTAAAGTTTTACCCAATAGAATCGACCTTGAAGTCCCTGGTGGTTTCCCCTTCTAACAAAAGGCAAAGGCAGACAGATTGCGACTTTCCTGAAAGAAGATTTCTTTCTGCATGTAAATTCCTACCCAGTAAATATGTGGGCTCTCAGCCAGGTAATCAGCCAAGGACTTTTTTTTTTTTTTTTTTTTGAGGACTTTCTATGTATAGAATACCGAATGAGGCCATAAATCAGACCTGTTTGAAGCTAGATTTTTCCTTACTTACGAAAATTTACCAGTTAAATACTATTTCATGTCAAGTACCCTAAATCATTCCATGAATCTCAGGAAGTTTTGGGAACATTGGAAAATTCTGTGGATCATGGATTTGTTCACATCCTAAATAGTTACTGCAGAAGCACAGTTACAACAATCAAAACGGAATTTTATTTATGTAACATGATATGGAAACACATCATTATGCTACCAAACATTGAAGCAATTGCAGGAATTCACATGAAATAGCTGAAGCATTTGACCTAATAAGACTGTTTTTACCTTTATTCGTGATCAGAAAAAGTCATGTGGAGCTACTGGGTGAGTTCACGGCTTCCTATTTGCATGTGGCTTCAAAAGGTTGGTTCTATAGCGAAGAGTCACCACTACCCTTCTGAAGATGGATGGGCAGGAAAATTTCTCTTGTCTGTTGTATCTTATCTGGATCATCACTCTTCCAAGACCATTCTGCTTTTTATTAAAAAAGAAATGAGTGATATATGATAAAGATGCATTGCTCATAAAATGGAGAAAAGATTTGGTGAATAATATTGAAACACTGGCTCACAGTATGGAGAGAAACAAATTCCTACACGGCACAATAGAAAAAGTTGGACTCCACATAAGATAAAGATGGATTAAACGGTAAACTGTCAAGCTAATAGAACAAAATGTAGGTGAGGGGCTGTGCTTCTTAAATATAACTCCAAAATAATTTTTTAAAAAATTCGGTTAAGAAATAATGACTGTGGCTATATTAAAATAAAGGATTTCTAGTCAACGAACAGCACCTTAAACAAATTAATGGACAGTGACAGACTAGAATAGCTTCTAGCAATGTGTAAAATAAATGACATTGATATAGGAACATTCCTAGGGACCGCAAATCAGGAAGTAAAATTTAGGAATCGTGATATAAAAGTGAGCAAAAGATAAGATCTACAAAGGGAAATGCCGATTAGCTAATAAGAACAGAGTGATGATCAAGTTTACTAGTAGCTGAGAAATGAAAATTAAAAGGAGATATTGTATTATCTTGGCAAGAATTCATAAGGTCATTAATTCCAAATGCTGGTGGAAGTTTAAACCGATTCAACCATTTCGGAAAGTACTCTGGATGTCCTGAGTTAGTAAAATTAATTATTTGTCTGTCCTGTGGCCCAGCAATCTCACCTGTTGAATCTATGTCCTAGATAGCTTCCCGTAAAGGTCCATAAGGAGGCTAGTACTAAGCTATGTACTTCATAATTGTTTGTGGTATCAGGAAATTGGTCACACAGCTGTCTGTAAAGGAGTTAATGAGTTAACTTTGACAGATACATTGTCTAGAATACATGACAGCAGTTAGAAGCAACTTGCTAAATGTATATAGAGCAACTAAGATACATCCTTAAAATATAGCTTAAAAAGGAAAAAAGAGTATAACACAATGCCATTTCAATACAATAAAGCCTATACATACATACATATATATATACACACACACATAAACACAGTCAAGGGCATTTATTAAATACTAGTAGGGTGCCCATTTCAGAGAGGGTAGTGGGAGTAGATTTAGGGATAAAGGAGAAAACGAGTATTATAAGAAGAGGACCTTGCAGAGAGTGGCTCCTGGTTATACCGTGAACAAAGAGCCTAATTATTAACTCAATTCTCAAGTCGAGGCAAAGATAAAATACGATAAAGTCAGAAGGAATAATATATGTTCATTTTAAAAAGACTAAAAGTTCTAAAACAACATCAAAATTAATTTTCT
>NW_011888877.1:492560-535797 GCF_000151845.1 Pteropus vampyrus | reverse complement strand
AGATAGCTTCCCGTAAAGGTCCATAAGGAGGCTAGTACTAAGCTATGTACTTCATAATTGTTTGTGGTATCAGGAAATTGGTCACACAGCTGTCTGTAAAGGAGTTAATGAGTTAACTTTGACAGATACATTGTCTAGAATACATGACAGCAGTTAGAAGCAACTTGCTAAATGTATATAGAGCAACTAAGATACATCCTTAAAATATAGCTTAAAAAGGAAAAAAGAGTATAACACAATGCCATTTCAATACAATAAAGCCTATACATACATACATATATATATACACACACACATAAACACAGTCAAGGGCATTTATTAAATACTAGTAGGGTGCCCATTTCAGAGAGGGTAGTGGGAGTAGATTTAGGGATAAAGGAGAAAACGAGTATTATAAGAAGAGGACCTTGCAGAGAGTGGCTCCTGATTATACCGTGAACAAAGAGCCTAATTATTAACTCAATTCTCAAGTCGAGGCAAAGATAAAATACGATAAAGTCAGAAGGAATAATATATGTTCATTTTAAAAAGACTAAAAGTTCTAAAACAACATCAAAATTAATTTTCTTTTTTTGTTCCAAGAGAAAAGGACAGATATCCTTTGGTAGAAAAATAGTATTGCTAAGGAGGTATTGATACTGAAGTGAGGAAGTATAGTACAAATGAGCAGCAGAAGAAAATGCATGCCACATGGAAATAAACATTTATATAATGCCAGTACTATGCTGGGCACTTTATGTATGTCATCATGTTTAATACAGGAAGGCTTTGACACATATGTTCTTATCCTTACATAAAATATTCTTACTACTACATAACAATATAGAAGCTGAGACTCAGATAAGTAAATTAGGTAAAATTACATGGTAAGAGCAGAGTTAGCATTCTAACTCACATCTGTCTGACTCTAAAGCCATGTGTACGGCCGGAAACCATCTTCACAATCGAGATAATGTATGTATCCATTACTCCAAAATGTTTTCCTGTGCTCCTTTCACTCAGCATAATAATAAGATTCATTCATGTTGTGTGTGTACCAAGTTATTCTTTTATTTGCTGAGTAGAATTCTATCACATGCATGTACCACAATTTATTTATCTGTTCACCCGTTGATGCACATTTTAGTTATCTCCAGATCTTGGCTATTACAGACACAGCTATCATGAACATTTATGTGCAAGTCTTTCTGTAGACATATATTTTCATTTTGCGGGGGAAAATAATTAGGATTGAAATGCCTGGGTCACATGGTCAGGGTATGTCCAACATTTTAAAAAAAACTTCCAAACTGTTTTCCAGAGTGGTTGTATCAGCAGTGTATACCATTTGCAGTTGGCTGGTATCCTTGATAAAATTTGGCACATTAAGGCTTTTAAATTTTAGACATGCCATTGGATATTTGGGTATCTCATGATTTTAATTTGAATTTCCATTGTGATTATATTTCATGTGTTTATTTGCTGTCCACGTATCATCCTTGGTGAAGTGTCCTTTCAAATATTTTGACCACTCGAATTGAAATATCTTCTCATGATTGAGTTACGAGATCTTTATATAATCTAGATACAAGGCTTTCGTCAGATATGTGTTTTACAACAATTTCCTCTCAGTCTGTGGTTTGTCTTTTTGTTTTTTTATGTGTCTTTTGAATAGCAAAAGATTTAAACTTTACTAAAATCTAGTTCATTGATTTAAAAAAAATTTATAGTTTGTGCTTTTTGTGTCAAGTTTAAGAAATCTTTGCCAAACCCACAGGCACTAATATTTTCTGCTCTGCTTTCTTCTAGAAGGTTTATAGTTTGGATCATTTAGTCCTATGAGTCATTTTGAGTTAATTTTGTGTGTTTATAGTGTGAGTTAAGGGTCAAAATTCACATTTTGCATACATCTATCCAGTTGTTCAAGTAGAATTTGTTGAAGAGACTTTCTCCATTGTATTGCTTTGGCACTTGTGTTAAAAATCAATTGATTTATATTTGGATTTACTTATTTGTGTACTCTTTATTCAAGTCCATTGATTTATTTTTCTGTCTTTATGCCAATACCATACCATCTTTATTAATGTAACTTTATAATAAGACTTGAAATAAGACAGTGTGAGTCTCCAATTTTATTCTTTTACAGTTTTTGTTTTTTGTTTGTTTGTTTGTTTGTTTTGTGGGGAGAGAGCTGCTCAGAAAGAGTTTGTATAAAATTGTTATTATTTCTTCTTTATGTGTTTGGTAAAATTCAACAGTGAAGCCGTCTGGCCCTACAATTTCTCTTGAAGGAAGATTTTAAATTACGAACAGTTTCTTTAAGATGTAGAGCCATTCAAATTACCTATCTCTTTTTGAGATTTGGTAGCCTGTGTCTTTCAGAGAATTTATCCTCTTCATTGAAGCTGTGGAATTTATTGTCATAAGGTTGTTCAAATTATTACCTTTTTAATACAAGATAGATGTATATGTGTATATGTATATATATATAACATAAGCCACTTGAGTTTGTTCTGAGGCTCACTGATTGTTTATTCTTTTTCTAAAATCTGTCTTTCATTTTGGGTAGCTTCTATTCCTGTATTTTCAACTTCACTAATACTTTTTCCGAAATGTTTAATGTGGTATTATTGATCCCTTCCAGTATCTTTGTTTGTTTGTTTCAAACATTGTTGAATTTTGATTTGTGTGTTTTTATATCTTCCCTGTGTATATTTAATATGCTTGATCATTCCTCTGTTTTCTGGAACATATGGAATATACTTTTAATTTTTTAATGTCTTTTTTTCTAATTCTGTTAATCTGTATAATTCTTGGATCTGTTTCTACTGATAGATTTTTCTCCTCAATATGCATTGTATTTTCCTGCCTATTTGACTGTCTGGTAATTTATCGATTGCCAGATATTGTGAATTTTACCTTGGTGGGTATAATTTTTTATTGAGTACCAGATATTGTGAATTTTACCTTGGTAGGTATTGAATATTTTGGTATTTTGATAAATATCTTAATATTTGTTCTGAGAAGAAATTAAAGTACTTATGAACAGTTCGTTCCTTTCCGAGATTTACTTTCAGTCTTTGCCAGTTAAAACCACAGCAGCATTTATTCAAGGGCAATTTTTTTCCCACAGTGAGGCTTTACACTTATGAGTCCCCTACTTAGGGCCCCATAAATTACTGGGTTTTCCTTTTTGTCTGGTGGGAACATGAATTCTTCCTTGCTTTTTAAGTATCAGAAGTTGTTTCTTCTGTTCCTTTTGGGTGATTATTTTCCCAGATTTAGGTGGTTTCCTTACTTACATGTGCTGGTCAGTGCTCAGCTGAAGATCAGAGGGGAATTGTCTGTGGAGCTTTCTCTCTGTGCAGCCCTCTCCGCTCTGTGTCTACCTTGGCCTCCTCAGCCTCCTAGATCTATGACCTCCACCCATAGAGGACCCTGGACTCTGCCTCAGTTTCCCTTCCTTGTAGTGTGTCTTGGAGACCCTTTAGGCAATAAGTTGGGGCAATTATAGGGTTCACCTCATTTGTTTCCCTTTTCTTGGGGATCACCATTCTGAGTTGCCTAATGTCCAGTGTTTGAAACCCATCATTTCATATATTTTGTCTGATTTTTTTCATTGTTTCAGAAAGGAGGTTAAATCCAGTCCCCTTTACTCTGTCTTATCCAGAAAGAAAAATTCTCATATGATTTTATCTTTATCGTGTTTGATGCCTGTCTTTTCTTGCAGTTACTAGGTATATCTTCCAGGATTTCCCCTTGCCCATCTGAAATAATCTTCTATTAAGTGCTTACTATATACTTGGCAACTATACAAGAACTTGGCTTCCATTATCTTATTTATAAGAGAGGCTAAGAAATTTGCCCAAAGTTACATAGCATACAAGTGTCAGAGGCAAGTTTCAAATTCAGGTTGTATGCTCAAAGCCTGTGTGCTTAATCAGTATTTTATCCTCTCTGTAGTTTCATTGTTGTTGATACTGTTTTGTTTGGATAAATAACACTGTCCCAAATTTTAAAATTTTAGAATTTTACCTTCATTGCCTTTATTTTTTAATTGCCTTATTCTTTTTGATAAGTTACAATTTTTAGTTTTCCTAAATTATGGAATTATGATTCAAGCTTACACTATAAATTTTTATGTATTTTATTATATTCATTTAAAGTTTAATTAATTTTAGAAGTATCCGGTATGTTGAATTCTCTTAGGTTCTTTTTAAATGAATATTTAATGTGATTAATTTCTTTTCTTGGCCTGATTCTATTTTATTTGCTTTAAGGTGTATGTGTATGCATGAGAGAGAAAGAGAGAGAGAGAGAGAGAGAGAGAGAGAAAGAAAGAGAGAGAGAGAGAGAGAGATCTCCAGTACAATACCAATGCATTATTACTCTATTCCCTGTCTTTCAAGGATCTCAAAGAGGTTTAAAATCCTTACCTCAGCTATTAAGTAGGTAAGGATTTGGTCTTTGGAGGCTAATATCACCAGTCTCATCTGATATGAAAAAATGAGCAATCAAAAAATTAAGGCTGTTTAAGATTTGCCAAAGTTAATAGCAAACACTCAGTGTGCCAGCAACCAGCACCTCAAGCCTGATACCATTTATCGAAAGCTTGTATTGCACTAAGCACCGTGCATAATACTTCACACATATTATCATGAATTCTTGCAAAATTGCAGTATAGCTAGCTATCAATCTGATTTTCAATGATGAGAAACTGACTCAGGAAGATCAGAGGGCCTTTACCTGAGACTATCAAAAAGCACCATCAAACTGGCTTAAAGTCTTTAGAATTCTTTGCCCACAGATCTAGAAGCCCAGAGACAGGGTAACCTAAGATCTCTGGTTCTGGCTCCATTTATCTTCACGGGTCTTAATCCAGCTTACCTCTGTGTACTGACTTCCTCCTGACACTGGTTGTTGAACACAGACAGGCCTCACCTTTGTACATCCATATGTATCCAAAAAAGAGGAGAGGGTCGCTTTGGGCACTAACTTGGAATAAGAAGGAAGAACTTGCCCCAAAGCCCCAGCAAACCTTGCCTTGTTTCTCATTGGTTCAAATTGGTCACGTGGACATTCCTGAACCCATCATTGACAAAGGGAATAAAAAGAACATGGAGTTAACCTTTACATTCAATCCTGTCCCTGGGATACCTGGGCGTCAAAGGGAGCAAGTGTCTACCTGAACAAATTCAGGATTCCGTAGGGAAGGAGGAAGAGAGAAATAGATGTCACATAAGCATCTAACCACATTTGCTACAAGCGATTCTCCCTGTGTCACTCATCTACCAAATGATTGAACCGGACTTTCAGCCCAAGTAGTCCTGACTCCAAATTTTATGGTCTTTCTCTCAAACCCTGAAGCTTTCTAGTGTACCATCCTGCTGATCATGGAGAAAATGTGCTATGTGGGGTTTAAATTTCTTTTTCCATAAAATTAGTTACTAGACATTAAACACATTTATTCCCGAAGCAATTCTTTTGTGAATGATGCCTTTTGAATTTTCATTTTGGACACTGATCTCTCTTCTTATTAATCAAAATGTAATAGAGAGATAGTACTCTTTTTCGTTTTACTTGTAAGACAGTGCCTTAATTAATTTTCATCAAATATGTGAAATGAAATGTTTGCTCATGTGTGAAGTCTTAGAAATAACTATTAAGACTTTTTTACCTCATAGTGGACTTTCTGGGTTTACTGATCTTCGGGCAAATATAGTGATATTTTAACAACTTTGTCTAAAGAACTTAATACTGATGGCTTTCCAGAATGGTGGCTTTCTAATTACGTGTTTACTCAAGTTGTTATTCTAAGAATCATACAGTTCCCTATATATTAGCAGTAGCATAGCAGTTCTAGTCATAGAGAAATGGTTGGTTTTCTAATAATAAATACCTATGAAGAGAATGTGTCCTTCCATTTTGTATCCCTAAGGCAATAGCTTATTGAAAATTGATTCTTAATAATAATATGTCCTGATTTGCCCAGACAGCCCTTGTTTATCTCATTTCATTCTCAGAAACGTCCAGTTTGAGTGGTAACATATGTGGTCCACCCAGGTTCTTTGAAATTAGAATTCATAAATAGGATTCAGTGGGATCGTACCACATAACTTAGTCAACAGTTTAAAGTTAAGGTTTTAAAAAGTCAGCCAGAGATATAATATTTCCACCTCTCTGTGACTCAAGAGGACAGTGGTAAGTGGTCTCACTGGAGTGTAAAATTCATGAGAATTGCTTAGATTTTGAATATTTTTTGTCTCTACAGTGAATGGATTTTGTTTTCTGAATGTGTAGATCTCTAGAAAAGGCATATAATGAGAAGGCTATGTGGTCAGTTCCAGTATTCCCTGGTCCATTCTAATACCAGCTTTCTTTGAGGGCTGTGAATATATTTAATCTCCTTCCTTTCCTATGCTGAGAAATGTGGATAGCTGTACCTGCCCACAGAATATCTTCGTAGATTAATATGTTCAGTGTTTTAAAGACAGAAGCACACTACCATTTTTACTGTTTAACATATTTAACTATTGCCAGTTAGTCAAAATATTTCTAAGTAGAACTAAAGTTAGACATTAAAGTTGCAAGAGTACATACAGCTTTCCCGAAGATCAGAAAAATGTCCATTGTGTAAACAGTAGCACTGGTCTTTATTATAAGGTTGGTATCTTCTTACTCAAGAGGAGATGTTGATAGTTATTTTCTCTTGATAAGATATTTCTCCCACCACCATGACAGTGATAACAGTCAATGGCTTTATTGTCTGTAAATGCCAAAAACAATTAACATTTTGACTACATCTAGGAAAACTTAGGGAAACGTTTCTTTGCTTCCTGTTTTTTGTCTGTCTTGTCTGCTTTTTGAGAAACTGCTAAAAATCCCACTCTGTTTCTAAATAAATTTTAGCATCTGATAAATTCACAACCCATTTAGTGTTGTTTAATAAATATCTTTGGATGGTGTAGTTCTTTTATAATTAAACAGAGCACTTCGATAATAGCCCACTTTGTAATGTTTGCATGTACAAAAATCGAATATCATTGAGCACTGATTGTTATTTAATGAAGATAATATCAGCATATTTTGTTATAATAGTATATTATAGAATCAATTTTCAACAGTATATCACGCAGGTACCAAACTATTTCTAATTGGCCAAAAGCAAGATATATAATCAAGCAGAAGCAGAAAATAAATTTTAATATTTGTGTTAAAGTAATACTGACTTTTTGGAGTTATTGATTATTTCATTGAATTCCTTGAGGTTGTTACCAGTGTTATTCTCATTTTATAGATGAGAACACTGAAGTTTCAAAACACAAGTGACTTGAACTAGATTATATATTTCAAACTTACAGAACATTAGCAGGAAGAGTATAAGTACCTCATATACCACTACATGTGGAATCCACTATTAATTTGAGGGTAAAGTGAAGACATCATGATCCTTTACCCTGAATCAACATGTATTTTCTAAGAATAAGGTTATTCTCTTATATAAGCACAACACAATCAGTAATGGATTTCAGGAAACAAATTTCCTTCGTAACCAATATGCTAGATTGTCTTCTTCATCTACACGAAGAACAAGGCTGTGACTTGTGTATATGAGCCTTGAGTCAGTGCATTGACTTTGTTCCTAAGGATAACGTTTTCTAGTTTTCTCTATACTTCGACATATTCGTAGTTGAGCAGAGAGTGCAGTCTGAAAACTGTTCGCAAAATTCTTCTTATTATAACTCACTTCAAGCCAGCTTTTTAACAGCCTGTATGGCCTCGGGATGCAAATTAGGAAACTGAATAAGAGAGGGGAGTCAGCAGGTTTCCTCTTCCACAGTATCGTTCGATAAAGTTACTGCAGTGAATCAAGCACAATAGAACTCTTGGGCTTTCAAAAGTCTCTGACTTCTGTACGTTTTAAGAAAATGTTAAAGTCGTTTATTTTGTCCCAGGCTTTCTGAGGCTCGTGCCTGAAGACATTCCCCATCTTCACTCCCCGACCAGCAGCATGGTGAGCCTACTTTGAATATTTCCTTGAGCAGGGGGCTCTAAAGCGTCCTATGGCAAGTATTGTAAGGATATTTTCCTTTCCTCTCCGTAACGTGTTTGAACCAATGGATTCTGGCCTTTTTGACTCCATTAAATTTCCAGAGTCGAGCCACACACCTTCTAGTACTTTGTGGTCTCTCTCAATATTGACACCATGGCAAGGCAAGGCAAGGCACAAAAACCATCCAACCCCCGACAATTATTCTATCATAAGTGACAAATTTGACTTTCAATTCAAGCTCCTCCTTCAGTAGATCTATACACTAAAACTATGTGTACAGTTAGACACTTAGAGGTATGACTTGTCACCTTCTGAGACATGAGACTGCAAAGCACCTTTGTTTAATAATGAGCAGTATGAAATGGCATTTCTGACCCTAAACATAACATGTCTTGCCTCAGACTCTTCACATAAGGTAGGTTCCTGAAGAAACAACGATATTCTAATTTTATTTTCCATATATCTGAGGTTTTACAGCATAATGCTGTCATATTCCTTCAGTTTCCAATGATTTCACTCTGTAGCAGATCAGCTGAGTTTATGAGCAGGTCCCCTTCACCCTGCATAGCAATCTGCCAGGTCCCAAAGGAGGTCTCAGGGACACCTTTTCTTGGGGGTTTGTCGTCTTCATCTCTAAAGTCCTTTATTCCAAAAAAACGATGAAGCCAGTGGAAAATATTTTTGTCCAGGATAAGAACAAACATACAAACCAAAAAAAGAGGACATTTTAGAAGCAAAATAGCACTTGAAATAATTTTAGATACAGCTAATTATTTTTTTTAAGTTCCCTTAAAAACTTTGGAAGGAATTGGCTCTAAACTGTAAATAAATATATTTTTTTCAACATTAAATAATCTAAGAGCTCAAATTATTCCAGGCTTGAGAATATGAACAATTGGAACTATCATACGAGAACATACTGTTTTTTACTGTTAAATTTTTCTTAATGAGGTATATAATATTGGTTTTTACCAAATAACCCTATATAGTTCAACTCATGGGATTTCATGATGAGGACATTCTTTTTGAAAGCTACCTTTGACTGTCGTAACATTTTCCTCCATTTCCTTTCAGCTTGACTTGTGAAGTGTGTTAAGGTTTTGATTCTCAACTGTGATTAATAGAAAACCAATTTTTATAATCTAGTATTTTTTATATGAACACTAATATCCCTTTCATTAATTCTCCAAAAATGAATAGAATGTCTATTACATGCTAGTTTCATGAGAGTCAAATATGGGACAGTTTTGCCCTTAAGGAACTGAGATTCCAAGGAGAGGACTGCATGGTAAAGAATTACAGTGTGATGTAGTGAGCTAATCAGAGAGAAAAGTCCAGATTGCTGTAGGAATACAGAAGAGGTACCCTAACTATGCCTAGTTGCTGCTGGGTAGATGAAGGTTTTACCATCCATGTAAATGCAGATGCCCAGGACTAGGCACTTGCCAAACCTAATTTCATTACTTTAATACTTATTAGCAGTACAGGTGTTACTGGTCTTTTCAAAAGGAATTCATTTAAATCCTCCTCCTCGAGAAAAGGGAGCCTCTGGTACAGGTTTCATTTTCTTTACATTTTTTTTTCTCTTCTGTCTTTTCGACCCTCAGTTTTCTCATCTCTAATATGAGAGTAATAACATTCAGAACTGCCACATATGGTTTTGTGGCACTACATAACTCCGAAAGGCACCATTTACATACATTAATATATTAGTGGCGCCCCCTAGAATTGTGCAGCTATTATTAACAATACCTACCCATAGGGATTCGGGGGAGACTAAATGATCGTGGAAAGCACAGTGGTACATAGGATTCAACACTGCAGTCGGTATTGTTATTATCTCACATACATTCTTTTTGTATCTTTTTAAAAATGTGGAACAGAGATGTGTCAATGAGAAAATTCTAAAAGCTAACGATATGCAAATGTAACTTCTAACAAAATAAAATCCATATTATATATTTAAAGAGACTTCTCTGCAAGTATATTTATATTGCAATTAATCAAGACAACACACTGTGAATTGTCTTATACTTTTTTTTGTGGTATATAAATGATCGTCTTCTATGTTTTATTTTCGAGTGGAAGAATTTTAGTAGGTACCCTGCATTTCTCATCAGTAGTTGAGCTGTCTTTAGCATGTCCTACATTATTCTTGTTGCAGCATAATAGATGCTGTAATAGCAGCTTCTTATGGGTTTTAGAAGTCTATACTTGAGTTATTTTTCAAAATAAATCAATAGTAACTGACTTCAAAGATACATTAGAATGGCTGGGTTTCAAAAATATTAATATTTGACAAAGGCAAAATTAAGGCATTTGTACTTGCTTTGAAAGCATAAACCTTGTATTGAGATATTTCAGTAATTGTGCTTTGCACTTAAATCCCTGACGATTTTGTTCATTATCGGTCCTTTCTTTAGAACTCTGTATCTATTATTGACATTTTAGCATTTACGTTTCATAATAATAAAGGTGTACTGAACTTATTTTTGTGCTTTCGCCAATATGAATTCTAAAACAGAGTATTTGTCTAAGGAGTTTCTCCAGGTGTTCAATTTCATGGACTATCGCTAAGTAGAATATACTTCCTCTCTTGCTGTTTGCATTTCAGGAAATTTCTGACATGAACCACAATCGCTTTGATCAGAAAATTATATCAGAAAAGTTAAATGAATTGAAAGTATCAAGTGTGTGATGTAGGGTAAGTTGAGCAAGCATAATGAAGAAACGTCAAGATGTATAGTGGTTCCAGTATCGATGTTTATTTCTAATTTTTGCAAAGTCAATGATAGATGTTTCTGATAGGTAAGCAACTCACTTCTCAGCATAAATTCTGAGACTCTGACTCTGCATTTTGTGTTCTGTGGCCTTCGGTGTATGATTTCTAAATTTTCCCACCCACACGTCTATCCAACAGAAAGGAGTAAACATGGAGGAAACAGATTTCAGTGTCTTTCGTGACTCATATATGAATATGGCGCTAACACTTCAACTCACACACCATTGCCAGAGTCAAACGACCTTACCTACTGCACTGAAGGGGAAGAAATGTCATCCCTGTGTATGGGAAGAATCGAGAACAGATTCAGGGGAGCAACTGGAAAGCTCTAGAAATCAGATGCCTTTTTTGCTCACTTTTTCTCCATAGATCGAACATACTCTCTCTCCAAAGGAGAACAATGCAAAATATCACCCAGTTCCTGAACAGACCATGGAAACCAGAGTCTCTGGGTGGTGAGCGATCTTCTCCGTAAGACTCAGGTGCGGCTCTTGTCACTTTGGGGATCTGTGAATCAAAGGGCGAGTTATCTGTACCTCTAAGCCTTGGGATTGGAGTAACAACAATAGACTCTCTGTTAGAGAACAGAGAAGAATGAAACGCACGGAATGGTCATGTTCCAACTCGAGGATGAAATCCTGTGGGGACTGGGCAGGTGGAGTGAGGTCCGCATTTTGGGAAGATGCGAACTTTTATGTTAGTCCCCATTGCATCTTGTTGAAGAACGCCTCTGTTAATGACATCTAATTCAGGCTTTTAGGAGGTTTTTCGTGGCCTAGTTTCCTTCTACAATGTGTGTGTGCGTATGTATATACACCATATAATATATACCACATTTTACATATATATAGTATTGAGGACTCTCTCTTTAGGGGATATATTACTCATGTAATATTACTCACTTCCTACTTGTGAAAATTTGGGAGACTCAGTAATGTTTTAAGGAGTGAGTAGTCAAAGCCCGTTTTTTATTCTGGGTTCATGACTTCTATGGCAATGTGATTCCTTCAAAAACTTAGACACCTCTGATTTTTTACTTCCAGTCGAGAAATTTTATATATATACATATGTATATATATATTTGCTATATATATATGTATGTTTGCTATATATGTATATTTGTTAGTAATGAAAACCAAGTTTTTTGCTAGATAAAATCATCAAGGCTATGTTTTTATTTTTTTTCCTTTTGCTTTCTCTCTTACTTTTTTTTCTCAACTTATTTTTGGTTATCTTGAGGCTAGGTGATCAGATCTAGCAGCCTAGAAGGCTGGAAAGGCTTGTTAGCCTAAACCAAACATTTGGCCAAGCTGACACTGCAAAACTTGGAAAGCAGACCAAGTGTTTACTGCAACTCTCGCTCTAAGGCAACAACTTGGAATACAAGACATTTGGAATGTGAGTTTGTTTTATCACTTATATTTAGTGGAGTATCACAAGAAAAGAATGGCTGGTTTGAGACACAGATGGAAAAGAATAGAGGGGCCGGTGACTGGAGAGATGGGGAAGCCTTGCTTTCGAACCCCATGCAACAAGAGATAGGACCCATTTTTTTCCTAAGATTGCAAAGGGCCAAACATCATGATTTTAAAACATTAGATGCTGCTGCTAACTACTTAGCTTTAGTTGAAACTTTTAGCATTCATAAATATGATGTGTAATTCCCAGCTTATTTAGTGATTGTATAAGTGGAATAAGCATGTAATGAAATCAAATGTAACCTTCATTAGATGATATTGAACTGCTTTTATTATAATAGTCATCTGAATTCAGTAAGCAATGAAAATGTATTATCTTCATCTACAAACACACACACACAAATGCACAGATACACACTTGCACATTCACAAGCAACTACACACATGCACACGTAGAAACATCCAAATAAAATTCCTGTGGCTCATTAGCAGTGCTGCTGAGAAAGCCAGATTATAGAAACTTCATATCTGGGTTACTAGGAAAGTACGTTGAAATAAATTATAGCAATTATGTTTTCTACCAATTTACTGTTTTCCTCTGTTAACTGAACATACTTTAAAATCTCTAACATTTCTTTATTTCTATTCCCATTTTACTCCAAGGAAAGTGACGTAATAATAATAGCTGCCATTTATTGAATATAATTGAGCTAGCATTCTACTTATATCATATAGCTTTGACAATAGCCCTCATGATTTCTATTGGCAGGAAATTCACTTTAAACTATCTAAAACAAAAAAAGGAACTCTATTAAAATTTACCATCTCACTTGAGGGCCATTTGGCCTCCTATGAGTTAAGACATGGAAAGCCGTTGATGATGCCAAGACAGCCACTTCTTCAGTCATTGCTCCTTGTTTCTGAACTGCATTGACTTTTATTTCCACCTCTGGCTCCTAGTTTCTTTTCTCTTTGCTGTCTTTCTCTGCTTCTCCTTGTACGTGGCACCCACACCGTTCTCTAGTTCCAGCCATAAGCAGAGACTTGGCGACAGCCACTCCGTCTCAGCGATAACTTCCAGGGAGGAAATCTGATGGTCCTGGTTTAGGTCAAGCGTCCACTCCAGGCAACAGCCACACAGCCCAAAACATGGCCACTGATGTCCCAGTCAGAGGAGAGTCATATGAGCAGGGGCCACACTCAGACAAAGGATGCTTTCTATTGTGAGGTAAGCAGACACCCTAAAGGTATGTACTATAACTGATGCATTATGAAAGTAAATAATTTAGCCAAAGCTGCTAATAGAGGAGAAACCAGCAGGATTTTCACTTGGGTCTGTGTGACTCCAAAGCTCATGTCGTTGAATTTTGCTACTCAGCTTATTGTGTAGAATATTGATCAGCAGTTCTTTGAATCACTGTCTTCCACTTTCACTACCTGGATTCAGGTATGTATAAATCCTAAATGAATAGATAGCCCGTTATGATGATAATAATTATTATTAGAGATTTTAATAAATTCTCATGGAGCCGGTCTTCTCCCTTAGGATTTCTCTAACACTAAAAATAAGTCAGACTTAAAAGCCTTTCTATTAATGTCTTCTTCCCTATAAATCCATTTGTTTTTCCCAGAAATGAAATACTTTAAAAAGTGTTTAATTCATCAATAGATAGAAATGTGAGACCTGTTGAGTAGATATGGTTCCCCATGAAGTGACAGTTTTAATTCTGGTGCCTGGTTATCAGTGGTTTCTGGAGCTTTGTAATTTTCCTTTATAACCAAAAGAAGGCATGCACTTTGAACTAGTTCCGGTACAATCATTCTGCCGGGGGAGTGAAGGTAAACGGAGGGAGAAATGTTTGCTGTCATCAGGAGACAAAGATTTTACAATTCTAGGAAAACAGAAGTAATAAGGGGAGTACCAGGTAAAGGATTCTCAAAAATGTTTCCACTTTTAATCTTACAAGGAGAGGAGAAGCGATTCTGCTGTGCTGCTTGAACCTGTCTAAATGGAAACAAGCTGCCCCATAAAATTAGCACAGATTATATATCCAGTGGCTTTTTGATATGGATTTACTGTCCTGTAGGGCCCTCTAGGGACTGCACCACAATCGGCAAAGCTTATTTCAATCAGACCCCAGAACGAGAGGTGAAATCATAATGTTTCAGGCCACGCAGGTCTTCAGCTCAATCTTGCCATCAAGAGATTTTCTTCAGTGTGTTATTTGACTTTGTTCACTAGGTGCAAAACAAATATTTGAAGGATGAAGAAAGGGAGCACAGTCATATTTTCTTACAGGACTATTATTTTTTTAGCTGAGCGTCACTATCAGGGAACAGAAGTTTTATAATCAGCACTATCTCTTAATAAGTTGCACTGTGGCTAAGTCGGATTTGTGCGTCTACTGAAATGAGAGATTAGTGGAATCGAAGGTGCTGGAACGGCAATTTGATGTAAGCTTCTACTTTCTGCAATTTAAGAGAGGTGAGAGTAGTTGGATTTTGTGGAGCACGAAGGTATCCAGCAGAATGCAGAAGGCTGTCAGCTGTGTGGAAGCGGATCTGCTCTAGTAGACAGTTTTTCCTTGCTTGGACACGGAATGCTCCTAACAGGCTATAAACTCTGGCTAGTTTTAAAATTGGCACCGCTGTTTCTTAGATCGCAATAATGGGACTCATTAAGAATTAAACAAGCTCCCCAAATGGCTCAGTGGTGACTCGAGGTGTAAAAATCTGCAGCGTCTGTCTTTCAAAGGTTTCTGAAGATACTTGGGTTTGCTCAGTGCTCAACACTCCTTTCTGTTTCATGGGAAAATGAAATTCTCACCTCCTCGACATGAGTCAGTTTTACACCCTCAAATAAATGTGCAATAGAGGAGATTCTTCAATTCACTTTACTGGCTTCAGATTACTTGTGAAGCCTCCAAAATTCATAAATTTCAGTTCCTGGGATCTTTCTTGTAGATAGTTTGAAAAATTCTAGTCTGGATCTCTTTGATGAAGTGAATCTTCTGTTCTGTAAATGATTTAATGGGACCTAAAAAATATTTATTGGTTCTTAATTTTATAATGTGTTGCAAGTGCCTGGTGGCGGAAATGAAGGAATAAGTGTTCGTTTTTAAATTAAAAAGCACTCAAGAAAAAGTTAGTTTTCCTTTACTCCTTTCTCAGGCTAGATTTGGTACAACTGTAAATCTGAAATACTGTAGTTCAAAGGAAATATTTTTCTTTCTGTGCATCTATGTACATTTGAATGTATGTAAGCCACCATCTGTGTTTTTAACTGATTCTGTTACTAGTAAAACAGTAATAATAAATGCTACAGAGATTCATTCACTAGAGAAGTAATATTGACACCAGGTTATAAGAAAAAAGAAATGACTTCTTGCCCTTTGATTCTTTCTATGAAGCCTCCGGGGTATCAGTTCTTAATCAATAGTTAAAAGAATAACTTTTATATTTTGATTTAAAAGGGAAAACTATACACCCAACAATGCTGACCTAATATTTATTTAAAAGGATTGGTGAGAACGCAGGTCATTGGACTTGTCCTAGTGTGCATAACAGCTGTCCACTTTTGCTTATTTGAATTATGCGCCCACCATGTCAGGAGAAAGAAGAGGTCAATTGGGTTTATTCAAACTAGAAATATTTCTTGAGTTCTTTCTATGGTCTGTGCCAACTATAATACCCAACTTGAACTCTTACCAGATACATGGTAAACTTTTGATAAATGTCCTAAGTTAATGTTATACCTGCATAGCATCAGATGGACTGTTGCTCTGAGTGGGATGTAGATTAAGTATGCACTATTATGGATTACTGGACGAGCTTAACCTCACGCCACTGTCAAAGAAGAAAAAGTAGGAAGTGAAATCTCTAACTCCCTAGTAAATAAGAGATCACTGTCAGGACAGTAAACTGTTATACACTACTCAAAAAGATGCTAAAAACAACCAGCTAAATAATTTCAGTAGCTGAGAACATCTTGACCTTACGTCATGAGGCATTATGTACTAAAGAAGTCACTATTACTGCAGAAATAAATTCCTGACAGTTTGTTTTGTTTCATGCGTTTCTAGGTCCCTAGCTTTGCCCGTTTCCAAGAATAAATCAGATATGGATGTTATGCTCAAGAACCTAACAGTTAGGGATTAGTTAGGGATTAGAAAAGACTGCAGAGATAAGGGACCATTTGATCTGGGCCTCTCTGTGAGGTGGATAGGAGTAAAAATAAAATAAAGTTTTTGGCATATTTAAAAGTAAGTATGAAATAGTTTAAATAATGAATGCTAATATCATTTATTAAGACCCATTGTTTTTTTCAACACCATTTATAGCAAAATTCGTCGGTGACATTCTATGAGGTCTCTTTCCCCTCTCATGTTCTAGAAGATAGTTTATATTTACTTCTTTTTCTCTTCCTCTCCCTATTCCATAAGTAAGGAAACTATAGAGTTGTGGGGTTACATAAATCACTAGGGGCAACCAAGTGACAAGTGAAGAAAAAAATGTTCCATGGATGATCTCAGCCTGTGAAACACTCAGTTGCCAGGCTGGGATTTATGTCTTCAAGAAGGGACACTATTAGTATCTAGCACATCATTCTACATTATCTTCCTGAAACATTTACTCACTTGCTCAAAAACCTTCAGTGGCTTCCCCTTGCCTAGAAGTTCCAGGGAATACTAGAGTCTCAAAGTGTACCTCGCCCCAAAAAAGATGGGGCATGGAGAGTTCTCTGGTTAAATAAGATCAAGAAACATTTCGTATCATATCCTATTCTGGGGTACTGACCATGCACATCAGCACAGGAAAGGCTCCAAAAAATCCGAAGCCAGAAAGTCAGTCGACTTCATTTATTTCAGCGTTTCCTAAGCTAAACCGATCATGGAGTTCTCGATACAGCTGCACCTAATAAATATCTCACGCCATTCATCTTTTATGAGAAAGTCCGGCTTAGAGAAGAAAGTAAAATTTACTGCATGTATATGTGTGTGTGTATGGGTCTATGTATATATATAGGTATACATATAGATGTACTGCAATAAATCATCTAACGTTCCATCATCCTACACAATTTAATTCTGAAGACCGTCCTTTTATACATGTCTTTATAACCACACATATGGAAAACGACACAGACATATTATACATGTTATTTAATCATGGGCACCTGGGCATCTCCCGCTCCCCCTCCCTCCCTCTCTCACTTTCTCCCTCAGCCCCCTCCCCTCTCTTTCTTTCTCTCTCTGTCTCTGGGTCTCTCTCTCTACCACCCTCTCTTTCCCCACTCCTCTCTCTCTCTTCCATCCAAATACTGGCATTGCTCCCACTCTCCTCACCACCAGCAGGGTGACTAGTGTTAAAAACTGCCGTGTAACCTTCTGTACCTTTCTCATGCTTTTGTATCCACGCTATTTGGAGAATCATATTATGCACACTTATTCATATATTAGTTTTTTCACTTAATACATTGAGAAAATCCTTCTGAGTCGGTTGCTTTGAAAGGACTGCAAAATTGTATATGGTATGAAAGTATCAATATTTCTCTCACCGTTTTCCTATTGATGGGCATTTATGTTTTTTAAAAACCTCTACAACGTTGCTTTAAAATCATCCTGAACATGTATCCCTGTAGACTGTTGCATTTCTTTCTATGAGGTGGATTCCAGGATTGGGATTGGTAAAACTATATATATATATAATTCAAAGTATGTGTATACTTACTTTGAATTTTAATGGATGTTATCGGATTGCTTTCCAAGATATTGTAACTATTTCTGTTTCTCCCACCAAGTATAAGATAACCTTTTTCCCTGCAGACCGCTAGCACTAGGTGTCTGTTATTCCTCTTCATAATTGCCATCTGTTATTTTAACTTGCATTTTCCTATCTACTAGGGCAACCGAGCATGTTTTTATGTTTAATAGTTGTGGCAGATGATATTAGTGTCCGGCCATATCTCTTCACTCTTGACCTTTTCTATGAATGCCAACCTTTTGTTTTAGAGAGGGCTTTCTCTGGCTGCTGGAATCCACTCTACCCATACACATGATAAACCAAAATGCTGGGGAATTAATACACACTAGGAGCAATCTTCCACCAGCGACTGATGGGAGCTCTCTCAGCTCTTGAGTGGGATAACGCAGCAGTATGTGGCTACCCCGTTTCCCAGAGTTCCCCAGCATCATTCAGCTTGCATTCCTTACAAGACCAATTTCCTTAACGATGGACCTTCTAATGGCTCCTTAATCTTCCTGTCTCACTTTCCCACTCCCAAATATACCACTTGAACCCTTGTCTTAGAGTCTGTGGCGTGGGGAACCTAGCCTATTGTCTTCTAGGAATTGTCTATCGATAGATTTTCTTGACTGAAATTGGATTCCCCAGACTTGTTGTACAGGAGCTGAAGTATAAAGTTGAAAAGATGCAGCAGCTGCTGGTGATGCCACGCGAGGCAGAGAAGTACCTTGTCTTTTCCTTTCCTCTTGCTATCCGGATATACTCCATAGCCTCCCACTGACAGGAACCCAGCCAGACCATTTGTCGAGGGAGACAGGAAAATGCAGCTTGCTGGGCTCAGCTCCTGTACTCAGAGCAAGGTAGCAGAACAAGGAATGAATCTGAGATCAAGCAGACCCAGAACTGACACACAGCCAAATAATGTATAGCCAGTTATGTTAGCACCCTTTAATAAATAAATCATCTTTTCCCTCCAGTGAAATGAATGTTTTCTTACACTGAACTCCCATATGTCCTACCTAATGAGATATATATATCTAGGAAATCTATTCTGTTTCACAAGTTTCTTTGTCAGATCAAATACAAATAACATACTGTTTTGATTGCAATGATTTTAAAAATACTTGGTAAGTCAAATTTCCTCTTATTAATCTTTTTATAATCTTTTGACTAGCTCAAACACTTGTTCTTTCATATAAACTTCAGATTATCTAAATTGAGTATAGAAACATTATATTCATATGAGAACTGCACTTATGAATTATTTGAGAAATTACATCTTTGTGTCTTCTCAATATATCTTTCAGTTTGTTGCATTTACCTTTATGTTTTTTCAATAAAATTATAGTTTTTATTATAGGTCCTTTGCTAGAATAAATTTATTCGACATATTTTTCATTATTGATGCTGTTAAGAATGCAATTTTCCCATCTTGATTTCTAGCTGGTTATTAGGCTGTAGAGACAATTATTACTCTAGGAAAGTTTATATATTTTTCTTGTATCTACATACCTTAACCAATTCCTGTGTTAATTTCATTGTTTTTCTTTTTACTAGGGCTTTTGGGTTTCCTAGGTATACAATCATGAATGGATTATTTCATTTAGCATACTGTCTAGAAAAACTTTTCTCTCTTTTTTCAAATACGTTATCAATTTTTCCCCCTGGTATTATTGTATCGACCAGACTTTTGAAAACAGCATTGTATCTTAATGTGAATAGCAAGTATCCTTGCCTTCTTTCTGGTTTTAATGAAAAAAGATTTAACACTACCCCATTTAGGCTGATGTGTGATATTGATTTTTGTAAACAGAATTTATCTTACTTATGTAGCTCTCTTCTATTCTTATTATTTAGAATTTTATTAGACGAAGTTGTTTAATTTTATCAACTGACTTTTCATCATCTATTGTCAGGATATATGCTTTTTAATTTATTAATATAATGAATTTGTTGATAGATTTCATAATATTAAAACATCCATGAACTTATGAAATAAGTCTTATTCGATCATAATGCATTATTTTATATGTTCCAGGATTCTACCTAATAGTATGTTTTGCATTTATATTTATGTGACATTATCCATATTTCTTTTTCTTTTCATTTCGCTTTTATCAGTTTTGATGGCTTTATAAAAGAAAATTTGAGGCTTTTCATATTTTTAGGGTCTAAAATTATATAAATAACAGCAAAATTAGACATTTTATTGTTAGAACTCAGTTTTGACAATACCTAATACTGCTGTCTTTTTTGGTGGTAAATCTTTAATCATCTTTCCAATCCCTTCGATTGCAATTTCTTTGATCTCAGATTAATTTTGGAAATTTGCATTTTGCTCAAAATATATATATATTTCCTCTAGGTTTTGAGCTTTATTGCTGTGTCATATCTAGAATTTTCTTTAAATGATTTTAATGTCTTCCTTATCCGTTTTTCATGTTTTCTTTCTCAGTCCTAATCCTAGCTATTTTTGTTATTTTATTTTTGGAAGCTCTTTAACAGCTTTATTAAGGTGTAATTGATAAACAAAAAAAACCTGCACTATTTAATACATACCTCCGATGAGTTTGAACATATACAGTCACCTGTGAAACCATTGCCACAGTCAAGGTAATAAACATATCCATCACCTCTAAAAGTTTCCTTCTATCCCCACCCCTTTTTGTGGTAAAAACACTTAACATGAGCTCTCCTCTCTTAACAAACTCTTCAGTGTGCAACACAGTATTGTTCATTACAGGCACTGTTTGTATAGCAGATCTCTAGAGCTTACCCATCTGGGATAACAAACTTTACACCCGTTGAACAGCAACTCCGTTTCCCCCATCCCCAGCCCCTGGGAACCACCAATCAGCCTTATGTCTTCATGAGTTTAACTACTTTAGATACCTCATGTAAGTAGGATCGTGCAGAATCTATCTTTCCATGACTGGGTTATTTCATTTAGCATACTGTCTAGGTTCATCCATGTTGTTGCATGTGGCAGAATTTCCTTCTTTTTTAGACTGAATAATATTCCATTTTATGTGAGTACCACATTTTCTTTATTCATTTGTCCATCAATGGACTTTTAGCTTTTTTTTTTCCCACATCAATGGCTATTGTAAGTAATGCTGCAATGAACATGAGAATGTTAATATCTCTTTGAGATACTGATTTCGGTTCTGTTGGATAAATATCCAGAAGTGAGATTGCTGAATCATATAGTAGTTCTATTTTTAATTTTTTGAGGAACCTCCATACTATTTGCCATAGCAGCTATACCATTTTACATTCTCACCACCACTGTAGAGGATTCCAATTTCTCTACATGCTCACCAACATTTGCTATCTTTTTAAATATAGAATAACCATCCTAACAGGTGTGCAGTGATATCTCATTATACTTTTGATTTGCATTTTCCCGATGATTAGTGATATTGAGCTGCTTTTCATATGCCTGTTAGCCATTTGTATGTCTTCTATTCACATCCTTTGCCCATTTTTAATCAGGTTTTGGGGCTTTTTTTGCTATTAAGATATAGGAGTTTCTTGGATATTAATCTCATATCAGATATATGGTTTGCAAATATTTTCTTCCATTCTGTAGGTTGCCTTTTCACTCTATTGTTTGTTTCCTTTCTTGTGCAGAAACTTTTTGATTTCATGTAATTCAACTTGTCTAATTTTGCTTTTTGTTACTTGTGCTCTTAGTGTCATATCCAAGAAATCATTGCCAAAATCAATGTCATGAAGTCTTTCGCCTGTGTTTTTTTCTAAGAGTTTTATAGTTTTAGGTCTTACATTTGGATCTTTAATCCATTTTGTGATGATTTTTGTGTACGATGTAAGATAAGGGTCCGATTTCATTCTTTCGCATATGGACATCCAAATTTCCCAGCACCTTTTGTTGAAGAGGCTGTCCTTTCCCCATTGTGTATTTTTAGCACCCTTATTGAAGATTAGTATATGTGTGGGGGGTTTTTCTGGGCTCTATATTCTCTTCCATTGATCTATATGTCTGTTTTTCTGCCAGTACTATACTAATTACTGTAACTTTATAATATATTTTGAAATCAGGAATTGTGATGCATCCAGCTTTGTTCTTCTTTTACGTGGCAAGACAGGGCATCCTTGCCTTGCTCCTGATCTTGGAGGGGAAGCTTCCAGATTTCCACTGTTGAGTATGATGCTAGCTGGGAATTTGTCACATAGGACATTTATTATGTCGCGATACATTCCTTCTATACCTAGTTTGTTGAGAGTTTTTATCATGGGAGGATGTTGAATTTTGTCAAATGTTTTTTCTGCATCTAATTATACGATCATTTGATTTTTATCTTTCAATCTGTTAATGTAGTGTATCACATTGATTGAGTTGTACATTTTTTAATCTCAGGGATAAGCCCCATTTAGTCACAGTATATGATACTTTTAATGTGCAATTGAATTCAGTTAGTTAGTATTTTGTCAAAGATTTTTGCATCTTTATTCATTAGGGATATTGGCCCATAGTTTTCTTTTTTCATAGTGTCTTTGGATATAATATCAGAATAATGCTGGCCTTATAAAATGAGTATGAGAGTATTTCCTTTTCTTCAGTTTTTTGGAAGAGCTTAAGAAGGGTTGGTGTTATTTTTTTCTAAATGTTTGGTAGAACTGACCAGCGAAGCCATCTGGTCCTGGACTTTTTTTTGTTGAGAGTTTTTTTGATTATTGATTCGATCTCCTTATTGATTACTGGTCTGTTCAAGGTTTCTATTACTTCACAATTCAGCCTTGATAGGTTGTATGTTTGTAGGACCTTATCCATTTGTTCTATATATCCAATTCATTGGCACATAATTGTTTATAATAATCTCTGAATCCTTTTTATTTTCGTGGAATCAGTTATAATGTCTATTTTCTCTCTTTCTTGATTAAGCTCATGAGTTTATTTTATTGGTATTTTGGAAGAACTGACCTTGGGATACATTCAACCTATATTTTTTCTGTTTCTTTTTATCTTAATTCCTTTTCTACTGTTTCATCTCTGCTTTTGTTTCCAATTTCTTAAAGCTAGCATTACAATTCTTTATTTGCTTTTCTATAATCATGAAGGTATTTGTACAGGAAAGTGTTAAAAGAGCAGGTCTGGCCACTAGAACTCTGCATATTCCTAAGAAAGACCTATCTTCAGGACTGGTTTTGTTTGGCTGCTGGAAGATGAACTCTGAGCCCTTAGAATATTCTGCCTGACCAGAATGTTTTTGCATACTTGAGGCCTGGGGCCACGTGGTACCAGTTTAATCAGCTAGTTTATGCTAATAATAGGATTTTATCGTGAATGTCTATTTTTGCTCTGGAGAGCTGGAGTCTGAATAGCTGAGGTCATGCAGACACTGTTTCTTATGTTTTTGACCCCACTCCACTCTGTAAGACCCCTGGACACCAAAGCTCAGGTGAGCTTTGCATGTGTTGTCACACCTCATTGCTGGGAGAATTAGGTGAATGTGTTACTGCACCTGGGAGAGGATATGTGAAAGCTGGCATCTGATTTCTCCCGGACATTAATTATCCCACGCACCTTTTCCCTTCACTGATTTTAATCATATCTTTTAACTGCAGTAAATCTTAACTGTGAGTATAATAGCTTTTCTGAGTCCTGTGAATCCTTCTCGTGAATCATGGAGCCTGAGGGTGGTCTTGGGGACCCCGTGCCCAACACAGCATTCAAGGTTATAATTTTGTACTAAGTGAGGTTTCGCTGTGTTCCAGTGTTTTTCAAATGCAGTGATCTTTATCTGTAGTTCATGATTTCATTTTGATTATTCTCTTCTATGCAAGATATATTTAGAAGTGAATTTCTCATTTTGAGTCATAGAGGCACTTTTTTTGTATCTAATTTTATTAGATTATGATCAGAAAGTATAGTCTTTAAAATTTCAGCTTTTGAAAACATGTGAATAAGTACATTTATAATCAAACATCATTTATTCACTATTATATGGAAACAAGATACTACTCCTTTATACTTCAGATACTCTATCTCTTCACTGTTTTCCCCCATAAAATACACTTAGAATACTTTTAATTTTGCTTAACCCTCTCCCATTCCCTTACCTCCTAGGTTTTGCTGGATTTATAACTTTTAGTACTTGACTATTATTAGCATTTCACTCACAGTGTGAGGAAGAAACGTCATGCAGTATATGGATCTGATCTATCAAAGGCGTCATGAATTACTTCTGTTGTTCTTGGGAAGAGAACTGCTGGAAAAAGTAAAAAGCTTTCTGAAAAACAGAAGACCATGTAATGTTGGTAGATTCATTATCATAAGACCAGAACATTTACATCCTGAATGGTAGGTTATTTATCATCAGGCTGATGAGTTAATTTATACCTGAAGTGAACAAAATCAATTTCCTATAACAATATTTTCAAGCTTTGTAGTTAAACCATTATATTTACAGAACTGAGTGTCAAATACTTACATTTCTCAAGAAGCCTTGTTTTTTCTCATTGAAAGTTTCTTAAACTTTCAATAAGTTTAAGGACAGCATCTCTGAGTTAATTTAATCTCAAAGACCATGGGCCCTTCTGAATAGTTTTCAGCACTGTTTGTTTGTTTGTTTGTTTGTTTGTTTGTTTGTTTTAGAGTGCTCTAGTAGTCACCAGAATGTAAATATTTCTCATCATTTTCTTTCTTGTTTTGTGAAGAAAAACGTTATCAACACAACCCTTGAAGACTATGTCATCAAGTTTCTTGGCTTCTCAATTAAAATTATAAATTAGATTTCTATAACTAAGGTCAGCCACATAAAATAAGTTCCTAATTTCTAATCTTCATATCCTACCATTCTTTATTTTGACTTAATGATTTATAAATTTTGAAGTTTTGACAAAATTTATAAATTTTGACTTAATGATTTATAAATTTTGAAGTTCATTACTGACCACTGTTTCCTCTTTTCATCTTTATCTTCTGATCTCTGTTTTGTATATTTTATTGTTTGACTAAATATTTTTCCTTGAATAATGTCTTTGGATGAGATTCATGGAACATATTTTTAGAAGTCTTACATACTCATAAATAAGTATCTTTATTCTTCTTGATGGGTGACTGATACCTTAGATAGATAGATATTTCTTGAATTTCAGGGGTGTTCTTTTCCCCCAATAATCTATGATGTCTATCATCCTCCATGTTCATTCTGCAGGTAAAATTAATGCCAATTGGGTGTGCGTGCATGTGTGTGTGTGTGCGCATGTGTGTGTGTAAATTACTATATTTTCTGTCTAATATCTTATAAAAAATTATTTCAAGTTCTAGAGTTCTAGATGCTTCTGGAACTCTCATTAGTTAAAATCTAGACTCAATTAATGTGGTAGGCAGAATAATGGCCCCTCAAGGATGTCCTAATCCCCAGAATTTGTGAATACATTATCTTATATCACAAGGGGGAATTAAATTTATGGACAGAATTAAAGTTGCTAATCAGCTGACCTTGAAATGAGGAAATTATCCTGGATTACCTGGGCAGGTCCTAAATCATCACAGGGTTCTCATAAGTGAATGAAGGAAGCAAGAAGATCAAAGTCAGGCAAAGATTGAAGATTGAACTGTGCTCCTTTGAAGATGAAAGAAGGAGCCACGAGCTAGGGAATCTTCACAGCCTCTAGAAACTAGAAAAGGTGAGGAAACAGATTTTCCCCAAAGGAACTCAACCCCGCTGATCTCTTGATTTTAACCCTGTGAGATTCATTCTAGACTGCTGACTCCTGGAACTGTAAGATAACAAATTCATGTTGGTTTAAGCCACTAAGTTTGTGATAATTAATTACAGCAGCAACAAGAAGCTAATACAGTTGATCTAGCATCAAGAGAGGAAAAATCCTGCCTATGTTTCCTCCTATTGGCCCGGTCAGAGGCTTTCCTCACGTCCAAGTCTGCTCACAGCCAGCAGATCCAGGCTGTGTAGAAACTGCTGGAAATTGGAGTCAAGAGGGGAGGACAGCAAGAAAGCTTTCAGGGCGCCATCTTGCTAAACGCTCCATCACTCATCTTTTCAACGTTGTACCTGCCATTCTCAAATTCTCGAGCACAGCACCTTCATCTTATCTCTGGAGTTTATATCTCTAGTAAAACCAGGCCACTTGTTATTCTTTTGTGTCATTTGTTTGAATTTTAATGCTCTCTTAGGTTCCAAAGGTAGAGGTTGCTGGCAAAAGAGAGAGGAAAAAAGAAATAGGCCTGAAAAACAAACAGAGCCACAGTCAGGAGTTGCTCCTGTTCTCTGAGGTGAAGCTAGAAGAACTGGGGGTCAGAGAGATGTTCACGTTCCCTGAACTCTGTGGGCTAAGAGGCCCTCTGCCTGCGGTAAACGAGCGCATTAGTGAGAATGATTAACATGACCTAGAGTATGACCTAGATTAAGCTAGAGAAAATAACTGACTGCATGAGGATAAAATCAAGCCTGAGACTCCGGGTAGGGGAATTAAAAAGCAACAGGTCAAATTAAGTAGTCCGGCACACCATTTAGAATCGGGAATTTGCCTGGTAATTAGAAGTCTTGCTCTCTTTGGCAATAATTGCTGCTGACTGGGAAATTTATAAATGTGGTGGCTATTCTTTTTAATGGAGAAAACGCACTCCCACTTAATGAAGGAAATGTGCTTCTTTATCCAAAATATGTATTACCATAGGTAGAAATAAGATAGAAAACATAGGAATATGTTTCAGGATATCAGACTAAAGGAAAACAGCCGTTTCAGAAACACGAGGAAAATAACATCAATGTTCAAGAAAGAATAAAATACATTTTGGGAGGTTTCGTTTGGCGGGGAGAGGATGTTGCATTGCATAAAAGGAGAGAAGGCCACAAGTAATGCAACAAGACTAGATGAGCTGGGAGGGGTCCTGTCTGAATCTGAGAGGGAGGGGAGATCTGGTTAGAGGGGGCTCAGCGAACTGTGGCCCATTGTCCCAATGTGGCCTGCTTGTTGTTGTAAATAAAGTTTTATTGGAACACAGTATACTCACTCATTTAAGCATCTTCTATGAGTGCTTTCATGCTGCAATAACAGAGTTGAAGAGTTGCCAAAAAGACCGGATGGCCCACAACAGGGAAAATGTTTATGATCTGGCCCTTTACTGAAAAAGTTTGCTGGCCTTTCAGATAGATATTTCTATTAGTAGAAATATTGGGATTAGCTGTGACGTACATTCTGAGTAAGTCGTAATTAATAACAGTCGAATCACCTAAGTCCTCAAATGATTTACTTTTTAAAAAATAAAATGGACAGAAAAAATTTAAAAAATAAATAAATAAATAAATTAGGTAGGGTGGATTCAAGGTTATCTCCATGAACAGCTCTGGGGTGATTTCTTTGGGAAGAGAGAGAGAGTTACAGCTACCAAGCAGGATTTCCTGTTTCCTGAGTATCTCTGAGAGGGATTCGCTGCTAGATGAGACACATCTACGACGAGTATCACTGGAAAAGACAAAATTGAAAACTGCTCATTGAGAGAAACCCGTGTTAAGTGTTTAGGAATTTCTAAAAAATGCTTGAAGGACGTCAGTGATGATGTCCTTCCTCGTTAGCAGCATAACCTGGAATAAGGCTCTCCCATCACCTCGGACCCCTTCAGCTTTGATGCGAGCACATCCAGGATTGCCTGTTTGAATTCTCTCTCCCCTGGTAATCCATCCAAAGTTCAACATCAGGTTTTCCTGTAGACCAGTAGAAAAGGCCGAGTATGATCTCAGGAGTTCCTCGCATCCTGAAAATGTTCTAACTTTTTTTGTCGGAAGTTTGCGGTAGGGAGGTGGTAGGGAAATTGGGGTTGGTGGGGGTCGGAATAAGATGAGAGATTTAAAGAAAATGCAGTATCAGGTTGAGCAACCATTTTAGAGTAAATTGTTTCCTGTCAGAGTCTCTAGTTGACTTTATTTTAGAACCTTCCCGATTTGGATAGTAGGGAGGGAATGAGGAGAACAACAGTATATTTCCTGGTTGCCTGAAAAGAAGGTGATATATCACGAAGATTTCCCAAGCAGAAACGGGAAGGTGCTGAATGTATGGATAGGGTCCAGGGAGAGAAATTTTGGAGACATAATAATTTTATAAAGTGCTGGCTGATTTACCTTCAGCTGGATGATGGCAAAGAGAAGTGTTAAGTCAAAATACGTCATCCATCTACAAAGCAAATCCTCTGCTTTATATAACTCAGAAAGATACTTGAGTTTGTATCTTTATCTATTTTATCCTCGTGTGTTTGTTTGTAATATATGTAAATTCCAGGTGCCTTAAAGGTATTCTATCCTATCTCATGTTAAATGTGACTGTTCTAGTACCTGAAAGCATCTTTTATGTGGCATTCAATTAATTAGTTAATTGCAATTAATCACAGGAGTTTCACAAATGATCATTTAACCTGAGTGAGTAATGCGGGTCCAGGTGGTTAATACAGAGAAGAGATTTCATCTTGGAGAGAGCAGAGATTAATACTTTACTTGTGAAAACTGAAATATTTTTTGATGTTCACCTCCGTGAAAGTATTGTTTCAAGTTTTCCTTTAGACTTATCATCTAAGAAGGGAAAAAAGTAAGAATTCAACATATTTTTTAAAATTTATGTTAGCAACGTTTTAAGGGACACTGGAGGGCAGGGTCTTTGTTCACTGTGTATTCCCCACACATAAAATATTGCCTGGCACACAGTAGGAACTGAGTATTTTTTGAATTATACTCATGGATTTTTTTTCCTTGTGATTTTCCTGCTGTTCCTTCAACATTTTGAGTCCAATATTTTGGTTTTCATATGTCTTCCTGCAACCACAGAGAATTCCTTACTGGATATTAATATGCATATCAAACTTCAGATGGTAATAAAAACAAAACTGAAGGAGACAGTATATATTTGGTTTTTCAAATAGCTTTCATTTACTTCCCTGTCTTTATTACGTTTCATCTTATTTGTATTCATTTTGTTTTATCAATTCAAATATGTCATTTCCAGTGTTCTTTTTCACAGGAAAGCCAATGAGGTTTGGGTAGTTATTGTTTATTTAAGGAAAAACAAGCAACAACCACTACAACCTATAACATATTTCTTAATTTACATAGCAAAGATCTCGTTTGTAAAGAGAATAAGTCACACACCCGAGGGCAGTTATAGAAGTCTTGGAGAGGAGATCCTAAAAAGTAATTTCCTCAGCCTTTCATGGAATCTTCACTGTGCCTCATTCTTCTCTCTTTAACAGGAAATAAATGTATAAAAGTGGAATCTATGATGAAGCTAGTATTTTAGGAGTATTACAATCCGTCTCTTTGGTAAGAGAGAAATAGAACAATGCTTCACATTTTTAAAGTTCTTCTGAAGGAACAAACAGAACAAGAAACAGGCTCATAGATATAGAGAACAAACTGATGGTTGTCGGATGGGAGAGGGGTTGAGGGGCTGGGTGAAAAGATGAAGGGATTAAGTACAGATTGGTACCTACAAAATAGTCATGGGGATGTAAAGAACAGCACAGGGATATAGTCAATAATATTATAATAACTGTGATGTCAGGTGGATACTAGAATTATCAGGGTGGTCACTTGGTAAATTATTATATAAATGCCTAAACACTATACTATACACCTGAAACTAATATAAAATAACATTGAATATCTACTGTAATTGAAAAAATTTTTTAAAAATTTGAAGTACAAGAATGCAAATGAACTTTATAACTTGATCTGTGACAGTCATAGATTTTTTAGGATTCTGTAAAAGGAATGACATGGACCATAGCTAAGCAGACAGAAGCCAAATTCTTTCACAGTCACTTGTAGTCACTTGTAATTTGGAGTTAGTTTACCTCCAAATTTGAGATACCCACCAACCTGAGATTTTTATATTTACAGTTCAAGATAGCTAGAAGAAACAAGAACCAATAAAAAGATGAAGGTAAATATGGGACGATTGTGTATTATTTTTAGACCAGGGAGTGGGTATGATTTCAGATTTGAAAATATGGTTTTAACATTAAATTGGAGACCACAGGACATATTTTAAAGAGCAGACTACAAATCTCATTTCCTTTAACAGAGCACATTGTAAAAAGCCTATATTTCTAAATAAAAGAAGGTTACATTGTTATTTTATTTGAGTTTTTCTGTTTGATCATCTCCAATTCAGCTCTTCTAGGGATATCAAAATAAGGTGAGGACTAAAGTCCTATCAAGACACTGGGGTTTTTCCATCTGCAAAATAAAAAATGTGAAGGACCTGTGAAGAAATCTCATTCAAACTTCGAAATTCATTTTGTATCAACAGGAAAAAACTATCACTGTAAATCAGTGTAGCTCAAGGTTAAGGAAACAATTAGAGGATTTGGAGGAGAGAGAGAAGAAAATAGCTATTTTGACTGGACCAATTTCTTTCTGAATAATGCTATAATTTGGATTTAATCTTCTGGCAATGTGGTTTGTCATGCAGTATGCTTTAAGGCTTTTTCAAAATATTAAATACTTTTATGGAGTTTTTGATGCGCTAACTATAGATTATATCATGGTAACATGGTTTTTATTTCTTGGGTTAAAATGCAGCTCTTTTGTTCTCAAAGGAAGAAAAATGTGTCACAGTAATCCTTTTCTCATGCCATAAGCCTTGCAACCATAGCAAAAATACTTGCTTCATTCTTTATATTAGGAGTGCTTTGATATAAAATGCCTTTAATTGTCTAGCTAACAGAGCAGCAGCGTGTTCTAATTGGAAAGGAGGCTGCCTAGCTTTGTCATGCACGTTTGATAAGACATACTCGCCCTCCCTGCACATCACCTCAGCTAAATAAATTGTATCTCATTTCTTTATGTATCACGATGATGTGGAACTTGAAAGGGACACAAAAGTTTGCCTGTGCTGCAAATCTCTCCATCCTCGATTATTTAAATCTCTCTTCCTCATTAATTTCCTTCTGTGAGTTTTCACTCTTCAGTGGATCATAAATCTGATTTTTTTCTTTACAATTTATTGGTCATCAGTAATAATGAGACATTGCTAGGTGAGTGTAGCTTTGTTTTCATAGCGATTTTATATAAATCATCACCTTTTACAGCCTATTGGGGTTCCCTCCTCCATTCTGCAGAACGGTGATCTTCAGCTCAGTGAGTGTCAGGGACCTCCCATGTCAACCCTGCAGCTGAGGGAAGGCAGAGCCAGTAAGAATTCAACATATTTTTAAAAATTTATGTTAGCAACGTTTTAAGGGACACTGGAGGGCAGGGTCTTTGTTCACTGTGTATTCTCCACACATAAAATATTGCCTGGCACACAGTAGGAACTGAGTATTTTTTGAATTATACTCATGGATTTTTTTTCCTTGTGATTTTCCTGCTGTTCCTTCAACATTTTGAGTCCAATATTTTGGTTTTCATATGTCTTCCTGCAACCACAGAGAATTCCTTACTGGATATTAATATGCATATCAAACTTCAGATGGTAATAAAAACAAAACTGAAGGAGACAGTATATATTTGGTTTTTCAAATAGCTTTCATTTACTTCCCTGTCTTTATTACGTTTCATCTTATTTGTATTCATTTTGTTTTATCAATTCAAATATGTCATTTCCAGTGTTCTTTTTCACAGGAAAGCCAATGAGGTTTGGGTAGTTATTGTTTATTTAAGGAAAAACAAGCAACAACCACTACAACCTATAACATATTTCTTAATTTACATAGCAAAGATCTCGTTTGTAAAGAGAATAAGTCACACACCCGAGGGCAGTTATAGAAGTCTTGGAGAGGAGATCCTAAAAAGTAATTTCCTCAGCCTTTCATGGAATCTTCACTGTGCCTCATTCTTCTCTCTTTAACAGGAAATAAATGTATAAAAGTGGAATCTATGATGAAGCTAGTATTTTAGGAGTATTACAATCCGTCTCTTTGGTAAGAGAGAAATAGAACAATGCTTCACATTTTTAAAGTTCTTCTGAAGGAACAAACAGAACAAGAAACAGGCTCATAGATATAGAGAACAAACTGATGGTTGTCGGATGGGAGAGGGGTTGAGGGGCTGGGTGAAAAGATGAAGGGATTAAGTACAGATTGGTACCTACAAAATAGTCATGGGGATGTAAAGAACAGCACAGGGATATAGTCAATAATATTATAATAACTGTGATGTCAGGTGGATACTAGAATTATCAGGGTGGTCACTTGGTAAATTATTATATAAATGCCTAAACACTATACTATACACCTGAAACTAATATAAAATAACATTGAATATCTACTGTAATTGAAAAAATTTTTTAAAAATTTGAAGTACAAGAATACAAATGAACTTTATAACTTGATCTGTGACAGTCATAGATTTTTTAGGATTCTGTAAAAGGAATGACATGGACCATAGCTAAGCAGACAGAAGCCAAATTCTTTCACAGTCACTTGTAGTCACTTGTAATTTGGAGTTAGTTTACCTCCAAATTTGAGATACCCACCAACCTGAGATTTTTATATTTACAGTTCAAGATAGCTAGAAGAAACAAGAACCAATAAAAAGATGAAGGTAAATATGGGACGATTGTGTATTATTTTTAGACCAGGGAGTGGGTATGATTTCAGATTTGAAAATATGGTTTTAACATTAAATTGGAGACCACAGGACATATTTTAAAGAGCAGACTAGAAATCTCATTTCCTTTAACAGAGCACATTGTAAAAAGCCTATATTTCTAAATAAAAGAAGGTTACATTGTTATTTTATTTGAGTTTTTCTGTTTGATCATCTCCAATTCAGCTCTTCTAGGGATATCAAAATAAGGTGAGGACTAAAGTCCTATCAAGACACTGGGGTTTTTCCATCTGCAAAATAAAAAATGTGAAGGACCTGTGAAGAAATCTCATTCAAACTTCGAAATTCATTTTGTATCAACAGGAAAAAACTATCACTGTAAATCAGTGTAGCTCAAGGTTAAGGAAACAATTAGAGGATTTGGAGGAGAGAGAGAAGAAAATAGCTATTTTGACTGGACCAATTTCTTTCTGAATAATGCTATAATTTGGATTTAATCTTCTGGCAATGTGGTTTGTCATGCAGTATGCTTTAAGGCTTTTTCAAAATATTAAATACTTTTATGGAGTTTTTGATGCGCTAACTATAGATTATATCATGGTAACATGGTTTTTATTTCTTGGGTTAAAATGCAGCTCTTTTGTTCTCAAAGGAAGAAAAATGTGTCACAGTAATCCTTTTCTCATGCCATAAGCCTTGCAACCATAGCAAAAATACTTGCTTCATTCTTTATATTAGGAGTGCTTTGATATAAAATGCCTTTAATTGTCTAGCTAACAGAGCAGCAGCGTGTTCTAATTGGAAAGGAGGCTGCCTAGCTTTGTCATGCACGTTTGATAAGACATACTCGCCCTCCCTGCACATCACCTCAGCTAAATAAATTGTATCTCATTTCTTTATGTATCACGATGATGTGGAACTTGAAAGGGACACAAAAGTTTGCCTGTGCTGCAAATCTCTCCATCCTCGATTATTTAAATCTCTCTTCCTCATTAATTTCCTTCTGTGAGTTTTCACTCTTCAGTGGATCATAAATCTGATTTTTTTCTTTACAATTTATTGGTCATCAGTAATAATGAGACATTGCTAGGTGAGTGTAGCTTTGTTTTCATAGCGATTTTATATAAATCATCACCTTTTACAGCCTATTGGGGTTCCCTCCTCCATTCTGCAGAACGGTGATCTTCAGCTCAGTGAGTGTCAGGGACCTCCCATGTCAACCCTGCAGCTGAGGGAAGGCAGAGCCAGGACCACTCTTGGGCTTCCAGACTTGAGGCTCATAGAACTCTCTCATTCCATATGTTGAGGTTTTCAGATGCCCACTATAAAAAGCCAGCAACGATAATCTATGTTCATCATTATGGATGTTGGATGGAAGCTTCAACTTTCCAGAAGCACATCCTCTAGGGGACCTCTGCTGTACCACACACGAGGGTTCTAGTTCATCTTTCAATGTCATCCGGAAACTAGAAGTCTTCAGTTACTGAGATCTCCCCATACTAGAGATTCTCCAGAAGACCCTAAATTCTTTAAACCACAGAAAACTTGTCCTGAGGAGAGCCAATAAACCACCTGAGAGATTAGTTTGATGGAGAAGATAAGGCACAATTTGCTGACTTTTAAACTACACATTTGCAAGCCAGGTGCTAGGTTAATTAAGCCCCCAGCACCATGGAGCAGTGTTGGAGCCTGAGGCTCTCCACCACTCATCTATAGATTTTCATTCTCCTGTTTCAAGAGTTTGCATTTCTCCCAATGCTGGTTGGATCATTTCCTCTCTGGGAACACAGCTGGCTGCTTGCCACCAACCCTCATGCTGTGCCCTTTTGTGCTTGATAGTCTCATAAGAGAGAGACCCCTGTCTCCTGCCACCAAACTGTCTCTTTTCTTAAGGGGTATTTAATACCTAGATTGTCCTGCTACACATGCACTTTACCTACGTAGAACTGCACATTTTTTTTGAAGAGCTGTCTTGCCATTGTAAAGTTTCCCACCCTACTCAGTTGTTCTTCATATACAGTATGAATAATAAATGGTGACTGATAGAGTGGCAGTTATCTGAGGTTTTCCAGCACCAGTTTAAGAAGTTTCAGGGATTTGGAGGGACCACTCCGAAATCAACTCTGCGGTCCACCAAAGTGAAGTCAAGAGAAGCCAGTTCAAACTGCTGTCTTCTTAAGAGAGAATTTTGTTTATTTACCCATGAGAGCTCTTACTACAAAGACTGCAGCTCCCCCTCCCCCGAGATGACTCTCCTTGATATTTTAACTTGCGAAAGCACATCTCACAGAGTCAATGTCTTGACATTAATTTCAAGGAAATATCAGCTCTGAGCCTGTTTACACCCGAGACCCTGCAGAGCCAAACAAAAGTAAAAACGAAGGAGACAATTGAGGAAAGACTGCCCTGAACAATCCACCTCACAAACCATCCTGCAAAAACCAACTGAACTTCTCTGAGGCCTGGAAGCTCTGAAGCTGACCTCTAGACAATTCGATATTTCTAGTCCTTGGCGTCTTAAAGTAAAGCAGAAAGGATGAAAAAGAAATCAGATGAGGAATAGTTTGCCAGTTTGCCAGAGATAGAAAACAAATATATCTTTTATTTTATTATCCCTTCTGAAAATCGTGAGCAGAATTTTTTTTTTTTTTTTCAAAATGATTATTCCCCTCTGACAAATTCCATTTCCAGGAACCACAGTATGAGATACCTTTTTAACCTTCAGATTACAGACATAGAATTTTCTGTTAAGTGAGAGAAGAAAGCCAAGGAATCTCATCTATTAAGCCCTCACTGGAGCCTGGCCCTGGGCTCGGTGCTTTCATATGCATATTTGTCTTTAAAGCTAAGAAGGAACTTTAGAGAGAGAAAGAGACGATAACTTAGAATAACCTAAGAGCAAAATGCCTGCTTGAGTTTACAACTTTATTGCAAGGTAAAGGATGTAATCTTAAACTAAAGAACAATCTTTCACATTCGTCCCCTCTCTAAAATGCCGTTTCTATTTAGACAACTAATCGTCCTTAAAACATCTCATCAAAGCTACAGAGCACGTTTAAAAGGTAGAGTTATTTTTCCTTTCCTTTTTCCAGGTAATAAACACTTGACATTTAGGAAATGAAGTTCTAAATTTATGAAGCAGATAGCACTTTTCAACTACACTCATGGTATTGTAAGGTAGCATTCATGTACATAAATATATCTTATTGAACAGATTGTCACTTATCAGTGTGGTGGTACATTTTTAGAAAGGGTCACGAATGCTTGATTTACAGAGAATAAAGTGACATTCAAATTACAATTTTCAGAAGAAGGATAACTACTTTTTAATTACTTGCTTTGCCTGTCTTAGCGACTCATGCACGTTGCAGTTATGACGATGGTTTGAATTGTGTTGGCTCAGCTCTTCACAAGAATGTCGGTGGTAGGTTTAGCAAAGGAAAAAATGCAAAGGGTATGCTCATCTCTTGTGCAGTTAGTCGAGGTCTTAGTGGCAAGCAACAGAACCCAAATCTGGCTCTCTTAAACATAAATGGAGTTTATTGGCATGATAGGGGGCTGAGGAATCAGGCTTGGAAAACAGCTAAGAAACACAGAAGCATGGGAACGCTAGACAGCAGGCACTATACAAGAGGTCACACTGTAATCTAGTCACAGTCATCAGTGATGAGGCCATGACTGTGAACTCTAGCCATCTCCCTCGGCTTCCCTGACACTCCTCAAGGCTCTGAAGTCAGAGTTGTGTCTTGGCTCGCTGACTGCTCTGTGATCTAGAGACAAAAGATCTGGTCAAAAAGAAAGATGACCACAGAAACTGATTTCTGGAAAGGGGAGAAAGAAAAGAAGAATCTTGGCTATTATCTAGTTCAGTCTTCCTTTGACAGTTAAAATGAGAGACTGGCTTGCCCAACATCACTCCCAGAAGGTAGTAGTGGCAGGACTCGAACTCACATCTTCCAAGCCCACAAGCGATGCCCTTATCGATCACTCAGGCTGATCAAGTCACAGTCATTCAATATTAGGTTGTAGCTTTCGGGGTGAAAACATGGAACATTTTCACTTTCTCACTTAAAGCTCCACAAAGTTCTGAGAGAATGAGGATACCCGAGTTCGTTGTTTTTTTTTTTTTTTGCTAACTCCATGGTCTTAAACAAGTTACTTAATCTCTCTGAACCTCTGTTCCACTATTTGTAAAAAAAAAAAAAAAAAAGGCAAAAATACCCATTCTCCCTACCTTATGACATTGTTGAACAAAATAATTGCGATAATACATAAGGAAAGCATTCTTTGTACTTTGAAAAACCATGTGCATGTAAAAATACTTTATAACACAATTTAACTGGTTACGATAATAACGATTTTTTAAAAACCTGATTCACACACTGACCAAGAGGTAGGGCCACACCTCCTGGCTCCATTTTGTAGTTTGCCAGTTCAAGGATATTAATTGATATACCTAAAATGTCATGTATCTACATAGAGAAATCAGAAGAAGAAGGAGCTTTAGGGATCGGGTCTCCAGATTCAGAGAATAAGGTTTTTCCCATCGATATCAGCAGGGTCTGATTATGAGGTCTTATTATCCATCAGAAGCTCAACTAACATTTCTGATCCTCACACCACCCAAATAAGTTATAATTTCTCTGTTGTGCAGTTGGCTGCCGAGGCCCAGAGATATTATATAACTTTGCCTGAAGTTATCCCAGCTGGTGGTAGAACTGGGATTTAAATTTGCATCTTGCTTCCTTCAAAACCTCGTTCTGTGATGTCTCACTGCCTGCTCTAATTAAAAAGAAAAGAAGAATCTTGACTGTTATCTAGTTCGCAGTCTTCCTTTGACAGTTAAAGGGAGGTTCTGAAAGATTGTGGCTTGCCCAGCATCACCCCCAGAAAGTAGTAGTGTCAGGACTTGAACCCACGTTCTCCAAGCCCTTAACAGCGCCTTATCGATCGGCCACGCTGATCAAGTCACAGTCAATTCCCCAAGTTGCAGCACTGTATTTAAGAAATGTGGGTGAAGCGGAAGCTGTGCTGTTTCATCATGAAAACAATAATAATACCACCATCTACTGAGCAGTATGCGTGGAATGGTCTGGTCTATATTATCTTGTTTAACTTTCACAATATACTCTGAGAAATCTAAGGCCTACACAACTTTAAAAACTTGCCCAAGACCTTATAGATGTCCAGTGGCAAAGCCAGGATACAAACTCGCCTGTGACTCCGAGCTCCATGATCTTAATAGCTCACCATTGCCAGACTCTGCAGAAAGCCTCGAGGTATAATTAGCTGCTGGGCTTTTAATTCGCCAAACCCATCTTATGGGGGCTGTTTTGATTCAGAACCCAAACATGAGAAGTGGAATCCATAAGTTGGTAAGGGATGGGAATGAAGTTTTCAGTTTTTCTACATCGGCCAAATTCATCTTTTCCCAGAGCTTCCTTAGGCACTCCTCATGCATGTAATGGAATGATTGAAGTTTTCAGAACTGTTTACCCTCATTTTAAAAATTTCTCAGAGGAAGACAATTGATAGAGGCCATTTCAACACTCCTTACCACCAGAGGGCGTCGGACCCCATAGATCTTTGCTGCTCAGTATTGTATCCACCACCAGCAGCAGGAGCTGCACCTGGGAGCCTGGTAGAAACTTGGCACATCAGTATCTGCCCCTGCTTGGCTGAATCAGAACCTTCATTTTAATGAGGTTCCCTGGCGATTCATAAGGTTCGAGAAGCACTCTCCTAAATCATGGCTTGGTCAGTCAAGAGCAAAATGGTCCTAGGATAGTTCCTGTCCTTCAAATATTAAGTAATGGGAGTAGGCATTTCGTGTCAGTTGCCTCTAATGGTCATTCAGGGTAAGTATTCTTAATCTTCTTCAGAGATTCAGAGAGATTCAGTGATAGAAATGACAAAGCTAAATGGATGTTCCTGGATCTGAACACAGGTCTATCTTCTGCCTAAGCCGTATCATTTACCATTGTTCTTGCTGCCTTTTTGAAGCACTGTTTTTGAAGAGGTACTTTTGGGGATCATAAAATGTTAGAAAGGAATCTGGTTCATTTTGCTCTTCCCTTGACTTTGGGTCTCACTGGCTAAATGTTTCTAGCGTAGGGATTTAGTCAATATTTATCTATCTAGTAGATAAAAAGACTATAATAAATCGTAGAAAACTTCAGAAGTAGTCTTAATGTCATAATGCATTCATTTTTACTAGGAATCGTTCTGAGTTGTATCTGTTGTGTCTTAATCCCACCCTCCACTCCCAAACAGCTAAAGGTGGCCCTTGGAAGAGTCCAGTGGCTTCCAGATCCACCAGTAGATGGCAGTATTTCTTTGAACACCACATGGCCTCGGGTTTTTGCCAGATCAAACTCTGTCAACTGTTAACTGTCTTTGAAGAACGGGCAGTGGTTTCTTCTACGTTTTCATTTGGTTGGCACGATCTTCTGAGATATCTTCAAGGGTGTTAATGATCCAAATGCAATTCTCTCTCTCTCTCTCTCTCTCGCTCTCTCTCTCTCTCACACACACACACACACGCACACACTTTTCACTTTTTAGGGGATAGAGTCAAATAAAAGATTTTCTCCCAAGGAGATCTTTCTGTGCAAAGGTTAGGAAGAAACAGTTAAGGATACTAAAGGCAGATTTCGTCAAGCCCTCTGGCTGATAAATCAAGCCCAGCTCACTCTCCAGGAATTAAGGCGACTCCTGCCATAGTGAAGGCCAACCCCCAAAGAATGTCCCTTTGAAGAGAGTGACTCAGGAAGGAACCAGTAGGACAGACAGCTTGCTTTGACTCCTTTTATCAGAGTTAGCCCGAGTAGCCTCCTACCAAGGCTTTATTTATTTCTCAAATTGCATTTTATATGCAAATATTTTCTGGGACCTGTTTCAAAGCATTATTAAATGTGTAAGAAGGCTGAATAATTTATCAGTTTAACAGAAGTCTAGGATTTAAGTTGACGTACATTTGATTTTAGACACCGGTACTTGATTTGGGTGGCTTTTTCTGCTCCTGCCAGTAGTGGATGTATAAAAACAATGACACTCTTTCCAGCTGAGTGCTTTTTCTTGTTTGCTTTCCAGAACGATTTTGCTACTTTTTTTTAACCTTCGCTTTAGATTAACCACATAAAATCATTTGACAGGTATCTGAAGAGACTAACTTCCCCATCAAGGGAGATTATTAGCAGCATCCTGGTGAGTAAAAAAATCCTGAAAGGGATTAAATAAGAGAAACACTTTCTGAGTCATTAGATGCTAGACAAGTTAAAATACCAGAAAAATACACTGTAGCATTCAATTTGGCACTAGGTAATGACTTAATGGTTCTCTAGATTTCAGATATTCTATACGGAACATTTAAGCCCTTCTGAGGCCTGATTAGCAAACAGTTTTACTTCGCTTTGCAAAAGAGGATGTAATCAATTGTTAGCTGGAAAATCTCAAAGTGCTTTAGGGTTATTCACGATGCCTGTTTTGTAATTTAGCAATTATGTTGATTGATGGTGAGAGTCCTTCTGTTAAAATTTTTGGATATGGAGCTAGCGTTTCTCAGAGCTCGTCTACTTACAAGCTAGGTTTTGTTGTTGTTAGTATTCTATAATGCTTGAGAGCATACGCTTTGGGTTTGGAGTCAAATCTCAACTTTATAATTTGCAAGCTGGGCGACTTTGAATATTACTTAACTTCTGTAAACCTGTTTCCTCATCCGCAAAATGAGGACTATAATGCTTGATTTATAGGATTATCGTGAGGTATAATGTAACCAGAGAACATCTTTTCTCTATCTTCATTCCCTATATCAAGGTCTGGTTTTAGGTATGTGTAGAGGAGGCTGCATGCCTAAATTTTGATTTATGCATTTAATAATGGTATATTAAGCACATACTGTGCTGAAGATATGGCTGTGAACAAGACAAAGGGGTCCCTTCTGTCATGGAATTTACATTCTAATTGAGGGCACAGAAAAATGATCAAGTAGACACATGCATATGTAATAACATTATAGACACCCGTACGTGTGTTGGAGAAAAATGAGGTAGAGTAAGGAAATAGGAAGGGAAGAAGGAAGTCAAGGAATGTCTCTTTGAGGGGCTGTTAAAGGAAAACGATCATTTCAAAACTTCAGCAGGGCCATCAAGAGATGAATGGGTAAGTAATGGATTTCTTCCCTCAAACACAGATAGAGCTAGGGTACAGTCTAAAGAAATAGGGAATAAGAAAGGGGTACGCACTGCTCTGTCTAATAGTGTAACATTTTTTCCTCAGTGGTGGACCAGAGAAATTTTTGCAGATTATGCTGCATAATCCTTTTTAACAAGAATTATCATATGGTCCTGGAAGGGGGGACCACAGAGGTTCAGAACCCCCTTCCAGAGAACCCACTATGCAACGTAGCTAATTGATGGTCTCGAGCTGTCACACTGTGGGATCTACCTCTGTATTTGTTCTCAGCCAATGCTACCACTAGGCTATTCTCAGCTGATGACTGAGCATGATGTGTGCTAAAACAGGATCATTTGCTGGATGCAAGATCCCTCTAATGGACGATTTGCTCAAGACTCTTCATTGGTCTAGCCAAGACATTTTTTAGAGCAGTACTGTAATCTGAGACTCTTCTTAACCAATTCTTTCTTCCCTCTGTGCTTTCATAGAGGTCAGACCTACATTGCGATCTGAAGGTTCTCTGTTCCTACTTCTCCATCCCTCTCTATCATCCTTCACAGGCATTTTATCCAATCAATCTCTTGTACATCTAATTCTGTCTTGACTTCTCTTTCTTGGAAGATCTGAACAGACACAGTTGGGACTGAGAGTGGTCAGAGAAAACAAGGGATAAGATGAGATCTGCAGGCCAAGACGGATGGTAAGTGAAGTGGACACTCGGCTGGGCTTGTCAATGGGATTAAGGATGGGGCCATGCAGGGTCCCTTAAACCATGAGAAGCCAAGAAGCCACAATTACCAAAACAACCAGCAAGGTTGAAAGAGCAGCCAATGGGCTTGACCCACAGTAAGTAGTGGAGATGGTTAATAGACCCTGGCTCCCTTAAGGACAAGATAGACAACCAGCCAACAAGGATGCTTCTTCATCTCTACAAACCAGAGAAGGCAAAAATACAGGAGCAGAAGGCTGATGGAACGCACCCAGTAAGAAAGTTTTGATCCCTTTCTCCATTCTCAGGCTTGAGCCAACTTTCAGATGTAGATCTAGAACACATGGACTGAAGAGGTGACTGGGGGCGTCAGAGAAAGAAGCCTGAAATGCCGCAGCAATAGTTCCTGTAGTATTCCCAAATCCTTCCTCCAAAGGAACCTATAGTCACTTACTTGAGTGACTGTACACTGAGGAAAGAGGAATACCCAGACCTTTTGAGGACTTTTGGATACAGGGTCTGGATTGACAACGATATTCAGAAATCCAGAGTGGTACCATGCCTCTCACCTCCTGCTGGAATGGAGGATTATGGGGGCCAGGAAACAAACCGAATCCTGAATAAAATCCAGTTCACGGTGGGTCCACTGGGTCCACATACCCACTGCTGGTCATTTTCCCAGCCCCTGAGTACATAATTGAGATGGACATACTTGATGGTTAGAGTGTCCCTAAATAAGATCGTGCAGCCTATGAGCTACAAGCTATCATCGTGCGGAGATTCCAAGCAGAAGTCTCTGAAACGCCCCTCTCCACCCTCCCAGTTAAGGCAGAATGGCAAGCAATTTCACATCCCAGGACAGCCCAAAGACATGCCACCATGAGAAAGCAAAGACGCAAGGGCGATAGTCCAGCTCACGACTTGGTTTACTTCACCGGTCTGAGCCTTGCATAAACCAGCTGGAGCCAGGAAAGTGACTGTGGATTGACTACTGCATGCTCAGCCGAGCAGGAGTCTCAATTTCAGCTGCTGTGCAGGAAGTGCCATTATTGTTATGAAGAGAATATTAATAACGCCTCAGGTAAATGGTATGCAGCCACTGATTTGGCAAATGTGGGGCAAGGAGGTTTTCTAATCTTTTCAGAAACAGTTTTGCATTCACATGGAATGAACAGGAACAATCATTTACAGTTTTGCTCCAGGCTTCTGTTAACTTTCCCACTCTGTCACAGTGTCATCCAAAGAGATCTAAAGAGCCCACAGGCCACCATGTGGATCCACCATGTCTATGCCGCCATGCATACAAGAGGTGGCAATTATAATGGAGGCCTTCTTAAAAACTACAAAATAAAACAAAACAAACCACGCTCTCCAGAGGGTGGGAGGTCAACTCTGTGAGAGTCAAGGACCCGCCCCTTAAGTATTGGGGTAGAGTGGTCAGAAGCATGCCCGATGTTCCCTGCAAAGTGAAAAATGATTACTGTGTCTCGTATCCCTTTCTCCAAAGAAGATATCTTTGGGTTATGGAAGCAACAGATTCCACACGGGGTGCTGCTCTGGTCTAAACGCCAGGTCACACTGAAGGCTGCTTGCTTTGTGGAGCCCGGAGCGGGAAAAGCCTCCGCTGCGCGTCTGCAGTGTGGGAGGGGTCCGTGGTGAGGCAAGATGCTATGTGTAGTTCACAGAAACCCTGTGGGAGAAATGGAACACAGCCCCCGGGTGCTAAAGGAAGGCCAGATCATCTGCAGTGGGGCATTATCTGTCTTTCGAGGAGCAGTTCCCCTGGCGGGACTTAGTAAAGATGGAAATGGTACGTCCCAAACCGAGGCCGAGCAGGACCAGAGAACA
>NW_011888877.1:465118-492510 GCF_000151845.1 Pteropus vampyrus | reverse complement strand
CGAGGAGCAGTTCCCCTGGCGGGACTTAGTAAAGATGGAAATGGTACGTCCCAAACCGAGGCCGAGCAGGACCAGAGAACATAGGTAAGCTGTAGGAGCAGGTAGCCCAGATGCCTGTGTCACTCTCTATGGTTACATAAGCACCCCTTCCGCAGCCCATGCCTATGGCCATTGAAGGAAGAGGTGCCATACAAGCAGCCCAAACTTGCACCTGTTTTACAGATTGGTTGGTCATTTGTGGGTATAAGCTGAACTTCCCAGTGGCTCTACTGCAGCCATGTTCAGGGGCGACCTTGAAAGTTAGTGGAGAGGGAAAAAGCATCTTCCTAATGGACAGGGATGCAAGTATGCACCTGGCATAAAAGGAGAAGTAGCCCAAGGTGAGACTATGTAGAGATTTGGGGGCTGAGAGCAGTAGTGTGACTGGCTGGTCAAGGACGAGAAAGAAAAGCACTGGATTGTCAGACACAGGAGGGCTGGAGTGGAGGCATGTAGGTGGGCACCTGGGAGATGCACAAACTTCTGAGATTTTCAAATCACATATTAATGCCCACCGGAGAGCATCCTGCCACAGAAGAGACACCAAAGAATGAAGTAGATGAAATGACTGGCCAGTTGATGTTGGCCAGGAAGTGGAATGATGGGCAGACGAATGGAGTGGCCACAGTGGCAGACTCAGAGGCTGCACGTGCGTCCAGCGGCATGGACACCCACTTCCCAAGGCAACCTAGCTGCTGCTGACTCTGATTAGTTTGAGAAAGCCCGCCCACCGTCTGGCCGTGTTACAGTTTTGGGGGTCCCCTGCCCTTAAAACGCATGCCTCTCTCTCCCCTGGGCAGCTGGTTGTATGCTATACTTCATCTTCTCAAGCTTTGGCCTAAAGAACAGTTGTCCATTCTGGGCAGGGATATGTTTATAACATATTTGTAAAACACACACCCGGTATTTGAAATTCAACTTTGTGTGATTCTGGTGAGCTCAAATTCTATGAACTCAGACTTTATTTAGAGAGATCTATTAAAAAGAAGGTCCCTTCGCCAAATTACGTGACCGTTGCTGTGGAATGGGCCACCTGGTCATTTTTCTGATCGACCGTTTTCGAAGTTGGTTCCCATCCCAAAATCTCACTCGTTTTGATTTTATCGAAAACCATAAAATCTCATCAACACAATATTGTCAGGAAACCTTTATGATCAAGCCAGGAAAGGTCGTTACCCCATAATACTGAGAGCCAGGCCTCAGTCTGAGTATATCCAATCACTGACTAGAACAACTTGGCTCTGTCAGTTTGAAGTGAAAGAATTCAAACCGTAACTCACGGGCTCACAAGGTGACTGCTCGGAACAGCCAGAATGATCTGCTGAAGCACATGGCAACTGGAACAAAAATTGCCTGTTTCTGTCCAACGGGAGAAACGTTTTGAAAGGTGTTCCGCCTGGACCTGATGGCACTGTTTCATTGGCATTTCATCCTGTCTACCACCTGGGCACAGCTTCCAACCTACCTATTTTTTTTTTCTTTGCAGTGAACAATTTATGATCAGTAAATCATTGAAAGGAAGAGTTTATCTGGAGGCGATGAGTAGAACATTCGATTATCTGACTATACCCATAATGTACGTATTAGAGTATACAATGGCATTTTATATTATACATATTTAATTAGAATTGAAACATGAGATATATTGTGCTGTGTTGAAATAGGTAATGAATGGGAAGAGAAAAGCTTCCTAGGGCTAACTTTAGACTATAGATTTTAAATTAATTTTGTTCCTAGAGGTGAACAAATAGGTATGGGATAAATCTTTGGCAACTCTTGAAGGACATTAAAACTATCCAGTTATCATCTCTTTTCCTCAAGGAGGCGCACATTGCTTCCAGACCAGGATGGAAGTGACCAGTAAGAAAATACTGGGTCCATATTACAGAAAGCCTTCAGAAAAAGCTTTCAGTATGCGATGGTGACACTTCCCTGTTAAGGGTCCTTCTCAAAATGATTTTCCAATTAATGTATATTAGAACAATGCTCACTCTATCATAAAGCCAGTTTCCATATAGTTGGCATTATGGACTGAATGTCTGCGTCTCCTCAGAATTTATATGTTGAAAGCCCTACCCCCCTTGGAGAAGTCTTTTGCTCTGGTGGGGCCTTTGGAGGTAATTAGGGTTAGATGAAGTCATAAGAGCAGGTCCTCATGATGGAATTAGTGCTTGTATAAGAAGAAACCAAAGACCTCTCTCTCCACCATGTGAAGACACAGCAAGGTGTCTGTCTGCAAACCAGGAAGTGAGCTCTTGCGACATCGAATCTGCCAGCACCTTGATCTTGGACCTCTGGCCTCCAGAACTGTGAGAAATAAATGTTTGTGGTTTAAGCCACCTAGTCTATGGCCTTTGTTATAATAGTCCAAGCTGACTAAGGTACACGAGTTTATTTGGGACACTCTATTCTATTCTCTTGATGTTTATCTCGGCACTAATACTACACTATTATATTTTACGAAAGCCCTCTCTGGTAAGATGTATCTTCCTATCTTGATGTTTATCTTATTTTACCTTATCTAAAAGAGTGTCTTATCTCTTCTTTTGCTTTTCTTTGTACATAATCTGGGGATAGTTTTAGGTTATCCAAATAAGCAATAGTATCATTGCAATTAATGACAGTTTTATCTTTTCTATTACTATACTTTTTAATTCCTTATTTTTTCCTATATTACAATATTGACTATAAATGGAGACAGTGGGTATCCTTGTTCTTCTTGATCTTAAAAAGAATAGTTATATGATTTCATTATTGTTTTTTATGTTTACTATTGGTTTCTCATATCTACTTCATATCAATTTAAGAAAGGTCCTTTATATTCTCATTTTTCTAAAAGTTTTTATAATAACATGTTGACTTTTATAAAATGTTTTTTCTGTATCTATTAAGCAGACCTTATGCTTTTCTCCTTTAAGGTGGTAAAATGTTAAATTATGTTAATTAATTTTAATATTAAAATAATCTCGTGTCCCTGAGCTACATATACCCAACATTTATCATCCTTTTATATGTTTGTAATACATATGTATGTTTTAAAAATATATTGCTAGATTTGTGTAGTGCAGCAAGGAAACATATGGCTTCCATCTCCGGGAGCATCACGAAGTGATGGTCCCAGCTGACAGGAGCCATGTCTGTGGGGAGTGGTACTAGCTTTTCTCTCACAGCACCCCCATTCCGAATGCCCAGGTTACACGCCAGTCAGTCAGCCACAGAGAAACGTGTTCTTCCAGCTTGTCTTTCGGAGGGCGTTATAGCCCACCCAGGTCTTGCTCACTGGCCTTCACAGCACATTGCTGAGGATTCTTGTCTGAGGACTTTAGACCTTGTGCAAGGATAACAGGCCCAGAGGAGTGACCATGTCGAGTGGACCAGGTGCCACCACTACTGTAGTGAAAGCTCTCTGCGGCGGCATGGAGCCAGCCTGTCCCTGTACTTTGAAAATAGTTTTAGGTTGTAATGATGGAAAACACAGGTAAGTTTTATTTCTTCCAGCCATTCAATGTCAGAGAGAGCCCTTTGTGCCAGATAGGGTCAGTGGAACCAAAAATAAATTTCCCAAGTCAAAATATTATGTTCTCAGTTCTGTACCCTCTTTTTGCTAAAAACTCTCTCTGTTTTAATAAATACCACAAAGCTCCTTAATGTGACCAGTGCTCCAAAATGCAGTAGCCAAAACCACGTTGCCATGGCAATCCCCGATGTGCCTTCATCTCTCCATTTCGATGTCTTATTCCTGCTGAGCCTCAAGTCACCTTTCACTCCTTCCTGACCGTCACTATTATGGTGATCTATGCCTCATCTGGCCAGTTTCTCCTCAATATTTCCAATCATTCCAGCCTACATCCCTGTCCGGGAACCAGCATTGACAGTTTCAGTGTTTTATTTCTGAACCTGTCGAAAAGAAGCAGGGGGAGGGCTTGTGGGACAGTGTGTATCAAGTCTGCGGCAGTGGACAGAACGTCCTAGGCCTTCGCATCACTCACGGCTCGCTCGCTGACTCACCCAGAGCAGCTTCCAGTCCCGCAAGCGCCATGCATGGTAAGTGCCCTTGACAGGTGTATCATTTTTTTAAATCTTGCATACTGCATTTTTACTGTAGCTTTTCAATGCTTAGATATGCAGATACCATTGTGTCATAATTGCAGTATTCAATACAGTAACATGCCGTATAGTGTGTGGCCTGGGAGCAATAGGTGACATCGTTAAGTGACAATCGACTGTAACTGGTTTCTTTATAAGAAGAGATTCGCTAAGGAGAAAGGCCTCAGAAGGAACTAACCCTGCCAACACCTTGATCTTGGACTTCTAGCCTCCAGAATGGTGAGAAAATAAATTTTCGTTGTTTACACCACCCAGTGTGTGGTATTTTGTTAAGGCAGCCTGGGAGGATGAGTACAGACCCTTGATTTAACTGGAGTCTGGCAGGTTTGGTGAGAGAGCCTTCCTGCAGGCATAGCTTCTGCTTTATCCTTCCTTTCAGGAAAACGAGAGCGGACGCTGGTGCCCCCCCAGCCCCTCTCTCCCACCCCCGACACTGCACACACCCCTACTCCCTTGGTCTTGCAACCTCAGAAGAGAGATTTAGTTTCCTCGTGCCTTCGTCAGAGGCTGGTCATGGGAAGGTGGATCCTACATGCTATAACTAAATCAGACACTTATTTCATTCACAAACCACCTCTTCCATCTGTTACTACCATGAGAAAACTTAGCGGGACTTAATTTTCACATTATTTCCATGGACTTCGCAATCCCCTTGGTAACTCTTTTCAGACTTACACTTTATGTCATCATTTCCTTCTCCCCGTCCCCTACTATTTTTTAATATCCTTTAATCTTGGATTAATGTTGTACATAAAAGAACCAAGCATTAATCTTTGCTTCGCCATAGGTGGTGAAAACATCATTTCCTTTTATTACTTTTTCAAAATGGAAGATAAGGAAAATGCTAACAGTATAATTAAAGATAAAAATAAAAAAGACTTCAATAGATTTGAATTCCTATGAGGTGGGCCCTGCCGGGCTTTTCATTAAGGGCTAATTTCTGACAGTCACAGATAAGGCAGGCCAGCTCATCTTTTCCATTTCAGGAAAGTGGTTTTAGAAAGAGTCGTGAGGAAATTTTAAGAGTGGAGAGCGCACTAGTCTCCAAGTATATAGGCATATAAGTTGTCATCCTAGTTCATTTTCTGCTGAACTAAGCTATGGCTTTGATTTTATTTTTGAGTAAAGGATCATATGCCTGAAGAAAACCGACGTGGGGCTGGTGTCTTCCCTGGGTGATCCTAAAAGGCCAAAGGTAGGTAGAAATGAGAGAAGAAATAGGGTTAGGAGGCCAAGGGTCATGTGGCAAGAATAGCTAAAGAACAGAAAACAAACCAAGAATCAAATAGAAAAAGTGTCTTAAGGCCTCAAAGACTTGGATGTTTGCTCTGGTAATGCTGATGATGCCATTTAACATGTCAGTTATTCAGATATGGGGGTGGGGGGGAGGGTGTTGAAGGCAGAGACATTCAAGGAATCTCAGCAAGGATACCCTTTCCTATAAGATTCTGCTAAGAGTAGGATGACCAGATATAATCTACTGTTCAAATTAGTACACTTATGAGTCTGAAAGGGGCCATTACTAATAAGTAAGCCTAACCCTAAGGAAACTAGGGTGGAAGGAACGTCACCTTAGCTAGGGGTCACATCCCTCCCTAGCCAGTCCTTTCTTTACTCATGTGGTACCTGCAGTAATGAAAATGATGAAAGTCACAGCTAACATTATAGTCACTCGGCACAGTACCCGGTACGTGGGCAGGCTTTGCATGAACTATCTCTCTATTCCCCTCAGGAACTCTGGAGAGGAGAAGACGCAAACACCTAAAAATTACAACAAATGCCAACCACATCACTCCAGGAGAGGGGATTCATAGCTATATAAGAAATTGGGACTTCAAGAAGTTCAGGAATTTACCGAGTTTTACTCCAGAATGCACAATCGACCATCACAGCTTCGTCTCTAGGTAAGACCTTCTCTCTTCTAATTTACCTACACTCCGTCCTCCTAGAGCGTATTCAGTCAGCTTTTCAGGACTATACTTCATTCTCATTGCTCCGGGTTTCGAAAGCTTATTAGACTTAGCATCATTTCACCACATATTTAGGGGAAAGGGTAGGAATTTCCTTTTGTGTCTGACATTCCTCAAATACAAAGGTCTTTAAAAATATCTATATCTATAGGTAGATATAGTTAGATATCACATATATAGATATTACACAAAGAGAGGCAGACTAGTTTCACATTGAGACTTCACGAACTTGTTCCTTTTCTCTGCACGTTGCTAATGGAAGATACAGCCGTTGTCCTATGCTTCAATTCTTAGTGGAGTTTGTGCTATTCATACGTTTATATACCAAAAAAAAGTTTTCATTTTTTAAAATTTTGTTAGGGTGACATTGGTTAACAAAGTTATACAGGTTTCAAGTGTACGATTCTATGACACGTCATCTGTATATTGCATTGTATTTACCACCCAGTCAAGTCTCCATCTGTCTCTATGTATTTGACCCCTTTACTTTCTTCATCCTCCCCCACCCCCTTCCCTTTGGTACTGTTGTCTGTGTCTGAGTTATTGTCTTATTTGTACCTTTCAGTTTTATATTCCACATGAGTGAATTCATATGGTTCTTGCCTTTTTCTGTCTGACACAGTATGGTTAACAAAATAAGTCAAATGGAAAAAAATTTTCACTTTATCAAAGTTTCAATTTTAGGAAGTTTGTTAGAACTGAAATTACCCATCTGAACTCATTTCATGAAAAGATCTACCATTTTTGCACAAATTATTTTTATATCATTTATTTGTAAATTAATTGAAAAAGTGAAGTCTATCTAAAATGACCAAACTAAGAACTATACAAGTTTAATTTATAAGTTGACCTAAACTTGATTTTTGTGGCAAACTAACCAATAGGAAAAAAATTTTTTAACTAAAACACAGCCTCATAAAATTTAGAGAATTGTTTATATATTATCAAATAAGACACCGAAACAGATTTCAAAGATTTATTGAAGCAGAGACACATTGGTCAGATACTTGTTGGAAAAAAGCAGTTTGAATGGTATTCAAAAATACTTTTTAAAAAGTATTCTAGCACAAGACTTCTTCATAAACTAGATTACGTTGTAAACTTTTTTCTAAATCTTTTAGGAGTGTTGGTTCTTAAGAACTAGAGCTTATTTCTATTTCAAATCTATCTTGCGCTCCTGAAAAACTGCAGAAAGGCACTTAAAAGCTGTTTCTTTAAGAAATGAATTTCTTTTTTATTGTTGCTGGTAATAATATTGCTGCACCAACTCTGTGCAATTTTCACTCCAGATCATCGTGATGCTGAGAAGTTTCATTGATAACCTGTTAAAAAAGGTAAAATTCAAATCAAATATAATCCTACATGCTAAAGATGAAATTACCCCAGTAAGCATGAGAAAGAAAAACCCTACTAATTATATGTAATTTACTGGGAAACTTGGAAAGTTATGTTGGTTCTGCATGATGAGGGTTACAACTGAGATTATTCCAGTTTTGATTTAAAGATACTAACCTGTCCATCTCTAGTTTCAACCGTCTTAATCAGAAGTGTCCTTTTTGAGTGGGTGTCAACCAGAGGGAGCGAATCCAGATTGGTTTCTGAAATAAAGAAAACGAAGGCCCCAAATGTGTAAAAATGAAATTTTGAAAAGACAAATAACTATTTTGCTCACATAATTTTGATTTTTGTTCACGATTGTTTAAAGCACTACTTTCAAAATAATTCTAAAGAATGTCACCTATTTTAAAACTCAGGGTCTGATGCCACTGAAGCAATCAATATGAGACAGACTCCTGCAGTATATGTATTCCATCAGAAGGAAGTAAAATGGGAGTTTGCAGAGAAGGTAAGACAGTACTTAGGTTTCAAAATTATAGATGTTTTATCGAATTTTCCCTTGGCATTTTTCAAGTATCATTTAAAAATGTGTGCTTTGGAAACAGAATAGTTACAAGCTCCTAAAATTTTTCCTAAAGAGCAATCAAATACTTACCCCTCAGGTTCAGGGAAGAAAAGGTTGGAAGAGGCAGAGCAATCCTAAAAAAGGTAAAGAAAAACAGTAAAGTTTTGAGAAAACCACTTGAAGAACAAGGAACACATTCGTACACTCCTCGTTCTCATCACATAAAATTTACTCTTGTAATTCATAAGTGAGGGATTTGCTTCAGAAGCGTTTACCCTGATTGGTCTCATTAGTACATTTAAATTTTGTACTCCAAGCCTTTTCTCCACAGGGGCTTGAGCTGGAGGCATCATAGAGTGGGAGGAGCTTTGGCTTTCACAGAATCGTAGGTTCAAATCCCAGCTCTGCTATTAACTGACTAGGGCAAGTCACTCAATCTCTCTGAATCTAAGGTTCCTTATTTACAAAAAGCGGTAAGCAGCTACCTTGAAGAAAGGTTCTGAAGATGAAATAAGATAAGGTATGTAAAGCAAGTGGCATAATACCTAGCAAATGGCAGCTGTTAATTGATGCACGCAAGTCCTTGTTCCATACCTGCTCTCCTCGCCTTCCAGAAGCTTCCTGTAGGTGGCAATCTCAATGTCAAGAGCCATCTTAACATTCAGCAGGTCTTGGTATTCACGAAGGTGACGAGCCATTTCTTCCTTCATGTTCTGAATCTCATCCTGCAGGCGGCCAATAGTGTCTTGGTAGTTAGCAGCTTCCATAGCAAAGTTCTCTTCCATTTCACGCATCTGGCGTTCCAGAGACTCATTCTACAGGAGATGAGAAAGACTTCTCAGGTCAAGTGCCAGAAAAGCCCAGCTATTCCCAGAACAGTTTACTGAACGTTTGCAACCATTTTCCTTAGTGGCAAATGGTAAACACTCCTCCGATTTTACGTGGAGAACACAAGTATTTTTTTCTTATTGGAAGCATAATATACACAAGCTAACAACCTTCAGATCTCAAGTGCTTTTGAACATGTCTTGACAATTTATTTTCTTTGTATGAAAATATTCATTTGAAGTTTTGCTCAGATGTCGCCATGAGCTTGGTCAACTGAATAGATCCAACAGGGTAACTTTCCCTCTTTTATGGTGGCGTGATACTCACAGATCCTTTCAGCGCGTCCACTTCACAGGTGAGGGACTGCACCTGTCTCCGGTACTCATTTGACTCCTGTTTCGCCTGGCGCAGGGCATCATTATTCCGGTTAGCAGCCTCAGAGAGGTCAGCAAACTGTCGGAAGAAATCAGAAATGTAGACCATCTAAGTGACTCAATTCTAAGATGCTACCTTACCTGGACAAATGAGAAAGCTTAAAAATTGCAAACAAACAAATCACAATACAAACCAGATTTTATATTTTAAGTTCAAAGCTCAATGTCTGCCAAAAAGTGTCTGAATTTCTGTTTTGAAAACCGGAGAAAGAGCAGTGGAATACTGACGCTGATATTTTCAAGTAGAAACTCACTTTGTTAATCCCATTTAAAAAGGGCGGAGGTCAAGGTCATGGTGTTGGGGTTTACTCTGAAGTAGAATCAAAATAGGGTAATGGGAAGGGGGTCTGCTTCTGGGGGGAGGTTAGGGAATGTGAGTAGTGGGGAGGCTGTAACAACAAACAAAACTTGAACTTAAAGCCACCTTTCTCACTGGATTTAAAGGGTATTTAAGAATCAGAGACGGGTACAGCATTTGTAGAACAAAATGCTTTCCTGTTGTTCCAGCCACACTGGCTTGGTTCATACCTTGGACTTGTACCATTCCTCAGCCTCCTGAAGGTTCTTGGCAGCCACATTTTCATACTGCTGACGTACGTCACGCAGGGCAGCCGTGAGGTCAGGCTTAGAAACATCCACATCGATCTGGACGTGCTGTTCCTGAATCTGGGCCTGCAGCTCCTGGATTTCCTGAAGAAAGAACAGACCGAAGGTCGGCCACGCCGAGTATAGGAGCAGCTTCAACCACGTTCATTCACGGAAAGTGACTCCACTCACCTCGTCATGGAGTTTCTTCAAAAAGGCAATCTCTTCCTGCAAGGATTCCACTTTCCGCTCAAGGTTAAGACGTGCCAAAGAAGCACCATCAACATCCTATTTTGAAAAGAGAAAAGACAGGACATGGAAGATGCTACAAGTTGTGGCTTACCTCATTTATTCATTTTAAATTAACCATATAAGCTTATTGTATTTACTATTAAGGGTGTTAACAGATTTTATGACCTTTGAATATAAATCACCCAGTGCTTAATATACTATTTCTTCTCTTCATTAACAAACTTGAATTGTGACTCCCTGTGTTGTATGATGATTATAATGCTCAATGACTAAAATGAACCAGACTTTGCTGTGTTTAAATTAATCTGGCAAATGCATTTCTGCTTCAAAATGTTTTTCTCAAGGTGACTAATACACAATTTAAAAATAAGTAAATGTATGCCAACACAGTAAATTGCACTGAATGAATTATTGCGGAATCTGTATTATATCAGTAAAGTTTTTTTTTTAATCTGGAAAATCAATGCCACAGCATTTTAAAGATTTTTTTTGTGATGTCATGAAATAATGTAGATAGGAATCGATCAAATATCACAACTTCATAAATACATGAGTATGTGTAGAACAAAAGTTTGCACTTCAAAAGCTTCAGTGTATAAGCTCTTTTTTATTCTCCACTCAAATCTTCTGAATCATATTCTTATGTTCCAAAGCAAATATGGAGTCGTCTGGCATTCAGGTTACCAGGCTAGATTTATATTCTAATTCAGAATTGGTGTTGGCAAAGATGCGGGTCAGACAAATCAGGAAAAGAAATGTAACTGTGACTGTATTTGCTTTGCTTTCTCTGGTAGACTTTGTTTTTCTTCTGAAACTCTACCTCATCCTACAAGTGTTTCCCTTCTTTTCATCTAACACTGTTGTCAGCTCAGTTAGTTTCAGAATGACTAGTCAAAGCATTTGCATATGATGAAACTACTGTATGTGTAGAATTCTTGCTGCTCTGGCTCTCCTTCCGAGTTTCTACCGTTTGTAAACTGCTACGTTCCAAATCAGGATGTGTAATTTTGCAACTCATGAGGATTTTGATACCTCTGATCTTTTAAGCAATTATATTTGGAGTACAGTTTATAGTTTTACAGCCTTAAAATGTTGAGATACTTATGTCGCCTTCATGGGAAAGTGAATGAGAAATGGGTGATGATTTAAAAAACAATCAGGCTTGGGAAAAAAAATTCATTTTTGCCTCTATAAAAAAAGTGCAATGTGACATTCTACTTTATTGAAGAGAATATAACAGATGTCATCTAATCATTAAACAGATCGTTTTTTAGTTTTCCTACAATTGTGATTTATTGAGATCTTTTATACTGACATTGTTCTATATTAACTCACTACTCCACAAATGAACTAAAATGAACCACATATTGCTGTTTAAATTAATCGGGCAAATATATTTGTTTCAAAATGTTATTCTAGACTATACATCTGAGAGTACTTTTACAGCCAATCCCAATAAATATTCAAGATAATAAATCTATCCTGAGAACTCTTCCTGCTTTTTAATTCCAATTTTAAGTTAAAAAATCCTATAAGTCTATCCAACTTTGGAGCCAAAAAAAAAAAAAAACAAACCCCCCAAAAACAACCAACCAACAAACAAAAAAACTCTTAAATTAAAATTCCATTCTTCAGCCTGAGGGTTATTCTTTATTTATGGAGAGAATGCTAAAGTGTACAATGACCAAATAAAGGCTTTTCCAAACGTCAGGCAAGACTGTAGCTTTAAGAACTTGTCACATCACATACTTCACAAATCTGGGCCAGATATTAGATAACGGATGTTAGCAAATACTTGTGTCCAATTAGAACTGTGCTTACATCATTACATATTCAATAAGAATGTAGCCTGTTGCAAAGATTCTCTGGGAGCACAAAGACTCCTATTATTTCCATCCTCAGCCACCACACTAGCCAGAACGTCTGTATCTGCATTCCATAGTGAAGCCCGGAGAAACCATTAATACCTTTCAGCGAGGGGACAGATGGCTCCTTTTCACCCTTATTAGATCACAAAATAGTTGTGCATAGCTATACTTCCATCTAACTTTAGAGTCACAATAGAATTTGCAGAGGAGAAACTTGCTAGCTTAATTCCAGTTAAACTAAGTTTCTTATCCTCCAGCATGTTTTCCATTTTTAACTACAGGGTGGAATTGCGCTTTTGCTGGCCTTGTAAAAAGTTAGCCAACTTGATTTAGGAAATCACAGTCTAACTCAGACTGTAACTGTTGGAATCAGATTAGCAATGTGTTGCGAAAAAATTAACGGGAAAAAAAATTCTTTGGAAAAAATCTGGAAACAAAGTAAAAACTTAGACTCTTTATGTCCTAAGGCACAGTTTAAATGATCCAAGGGTTTTTATTCAGAGAAGCTCCAATCTGGGGTCTTTCTGCCACTAGGGGGCTTTGAGCACAGACGTGAAGTTTTGCACTATTAGCCTTGGAGTAGTTAACTTTTAGAATTGCCTCTGGCCGTGGGTCGGTTGGGTGGGGGCCGGTGGTGGGTTGGAAAGAGGATCTACAAACCTGTCTGAAGGACTGCAGGGTGCTCTCGGCTTCCTCTCTCTGAAGCATCTCCTCCTGCAACCTGCAATAGTTGTACATTAACCAAAGGGGAACTGGGAAACCGCGAGGAGTGGGGCGGCCACACCCAACCACCCCATCCCGCGCCCCGAGACAAAAGCTGCTGCGCCACCTTCGCCGGCATCCCGCGGCTGCAGCTTTTAGCGCTGCTACCCTCGGCAAGTTTTCGCGTGACCTGGGCCGCAGTGTGGAAAAGCAATCACAGTCGCCGCCACCCCTCCCCTAGGCGCCTCTGCAACTCCTTTGTCTCGCTTTCTGCACAGCCATCCCTTCCTCCCTCCTCCACCCCAGGGCTGGCAGCCAGCCAGGAGGGGCCAGGAAACTTTCTAAGTTTGGAGAAACTGCGCTCGTCGGTTTGCAAGGGCCTTCGTCTGCAAAGCAGTACTTTAAAGAAATCTGTAACTTGAAACGGGAGCTCTTTAGGCAATGAGTGGGGGGTAGAGGGGAAATGCAACCTACAAGGTCTGGGTTCCGGGAGGGGCTGTGTCACCGAAGCCACAGTCTCCCGCTCCCCTGCAGTCCCCTCAGCAGCCCCGTCTCTGCCACACCCAAGGGCGTGGCAGCTCCTCACTGGGGCCCCGTCCCCTCTTCTAACCCGGGGTGGGCGTCGCCTTACTTCTCCCGGAGCCTCATGATGTCCTCGGCCAGATTGTCGCGCTCCACCTCCACGCGGGCCTTGTCGTTGGTGAGCTGGTCCACCTGCCGGCGCAGCTCCCGCATCTCCTCCTCGTAAAGGTCCCCCAGGCGCGACTTGCCCTGGCCCTTGAGTTGCTCGAGCTCGGCCAGCAGGATCTTGTTCTGCTGCTCCAGGAAGCGCACCTTGTCGATGTAGTTGGCGAAGCGGTCATTCAGCTCCTGCAGCTCCACCTTCTCGTTGGTACGGGTGTTCTTGAACTCGGTGTTGATGGCGTCGGCCAGCGAGAAGTCTACCGAGTCCTGCAGCGTCCGCACGCGGGGGGCACCGCTCCACAGGCGCACAGCCGAGGAGCGCTTGGCATACACGCCGCCGGGCGACGAGGCGTACAAGCTGCGGCCCGTGCTGGGGCGCAGCGCGCCGTCCAGGCTGTAAGTGCGGGTGGACGAGGTCACATAGCTCCGGCTGGAGCTCGGCCGGCTGGCGGTGCCTGGGCCGCCGAACATCCTACGGTAGGAGGACGAGGATACGGACCTGGTGGACATGACTGCGGAGGGTGGTGGCGGGCTGGGCAGCTGCGGCGGCGCGGACTGGCTTTCGGCGGAGAGGCGAGCGAGGGCGCGGTGGGTGTGGGCGGTGGGAGCGCTGCTGCGTCTCTGGCGTGGGGACCCCGGAGCAAGAGTTGCAGAGGACGGGACCCTGCCAAGGGCGCAGTTTTTATAAACGAGAATTCCCCTCCCACGGCTGTTTCAGTCGCCGAGCGCGCCAGCCAATAGGGACCCGGCAAGTAGCGGACCCGAGGGCGGGGGCGCCTTGGAGCCTTCCTCCTCCTGGCCGCTCTGCTCCCGGGACTGGGCAGGGTCCTGTTACTTCTTGGCTGGGTTGGGACTTTCAGGGGCTTTCCTGATATTGGCCCAAGCTCGGCTCACCCCAGGGTGTTGAAAAAGGCGGGGTCGCACAGTGGTGGGGGAACGCGCCTGGGACTGGATCAAAGGGGTCCTGGGCCGGCGCGCCAAAGAGGCGTGGGAGGAGGAGCGCGGGTGGGAGGGGCGCGCGGCGACGCGCCTGCGGTCTGCAGGGAGCGGGCGGGAGGGGAGACCCGCAGGCAAAGGAGCAGGAAGGGGGGAGTGAGGGACCCAGCAGCTTGGAAGGCGCCGAGAAGGAAACAAAGAGCGCCCGAGATTGGAGCGCATGGAGTGGGGCGCTCTTCCCGGGACGCAGGGCCCGCCCCGCGCAGCCTTGTGCACCGTGCTTCGAAGCGGGGACCACTTGGGCCCGCACCTCTTTTCATGCTCTTGGCTGGGAGTTCCTGTGCAGGGACCTAAAGGGCTTCGTCTAGCTTTGGACCGCGCGCAGCGGGGCGGCGGCCAAGGAAAGCCCGGGGGAGCGGGGTGGGTCGCTGAGTCAGTCACTGACAGTGAGTCACCGTGCCCTCTGCCCGCAGAGATCCAGGGCTCCTAGCGGTCCACGGAACCGTTAGATGGAATTGTCTCACGTCTCCGCGAGGCTCGCGCCTAGTTTTTTTCCCCCAAGTTTTATCCAACTTGGAGCTGGGCCTCCCTCTTGTGTGTGGTTAGCCTGGAGGGGAGATTAGAGAGCGCCCCGAAGTTCTTAAGAACTCTCCAAAGCCAGATTTTGTTCAACGTGCCTATTTCTCCTTGGCCAGAAACTTATGCAGACCCTCGCAAGTCAACACCGGATTTTTCTTGCCAAATTGCCTCCTCCCCCCTTTTCCTCTGGTCTCCTCTCGGCCCCCGCTCCCCGCCCTTGAAACCGCACCCGACTTTGAACACGATCTGAAAGTTCTAGGTGAAAGAGGAACTCAGCTTCCGCAGTTTCACCATCAAATTCAGTGATCGCTGGTTTTTGTGCTGCAGTGGAAGTCATTAAAGGTATAATGTGCGCCAATTACGGAATTAATTAGATGTTGCTTTAAAACTCCAGTTTGATTAATGAAAGACAATTGTATAACTCGAATGTCATAATGTTTGGGAGGAAGTGGAGGTATGTGTTCATTTTCGTTAAGCAGCGCACACTGCAGGATTCTGGTTACTTGTCTGGGAAATGTCACAAGTCCTTTTGGCCCGTTTTCCGGGGGAATTCGTGCAGAGAAGACTCTAGGGAGCGGAAAATTTCTGGCACCAAGGAAGTGTTCAGATTCCACGACCAAACCCTTTTCTAGGTAAATCACTCGAGGGCTATTGTTGCAATGTTAGTACCCTGCAGAAGAGAATGGGTACCCCTGAAAAGAAGCGAAGAGAGCAAAGGCCAGCCGGTCTTTTTGTGATTTAGGTAGCAATTTAAAAATTATAGGCTTTTTTTTTTTCCTCCCCAGTATTTAGAAGACAGGGAATACTGACAGGATTAACTCCAAAACCTCTGTAAAAACAGAAGCATCTTGATTCTATTAGATCGATAGAGGAAAAAAAGTAAAATTCTTCCCTCTGATCCCCCCCTTCCTTTTTTTTTGGTGGGGGGGGCGGAGTGGGGGGGGTACTGGAGGTTACCTGGCATTTAAGAAAAATAGTTTAGGACCAAATGAAGGGTTGTTTGTTTGGTTTTTTTTTTTAGCTTCTTTGTACAAGGCCCTTTTAGGCAATATTTTGTTTACCTCGTCTCAGTTAGTTTAGGCCGAGGGCACTGCACGGGTTGAGCTGGGGGGCCCCTTGCTGCACAGCTCCCCTACTGAGTCTCCTTTGTTCTCTTGGTCACTGGGAAGGCTGCGGGTCCCTCCCAAGGAGCATTCCTGGGGCCGCGTGCCCTGGCAGACTAGCTTATGCTCCACGTTACCATCTTGCTCTCTGAGAGCCCTTTATTCAAGCCCCTGCTCAGCAAATGTCACCATTGTGAGTTTGCCTGGAACCCTTAGGATGAAAAAGAGCCATCTCAGTATAGGGCAAGAGAGGGTGGACACTACTCCCACCTAAAACGCTGACCCTAGGGCAATGCAGTGGTGCCGTCAGGGGACGCTTGCTGAGTGACTCACCACGGAAAATGAAGGCGAGGCTCTGGTGTGCTGTGGCAGTATGCCCCGTTGGTGACCACAGCAAATCCCTCAGGGCTGTGGCGACTTCCTCTGTGGTGGACTCTGGCCCTCCTCATCATCTCAGGGGTACCCTTTCTCCTTTCTAACTTGTCCCCAATCTGTGCTCTCAGAATGGTGATCTGTTCCCTTGCTGTTGTAGCTCAGGCTGCTTATGACAAAATACCACAGACTGGATGGCTTAAATAACTGACATTTTTTTCTCGCAGTTCTGAAGGCAGGAAGTCCAAGGACAAGGTGCTGGCAGATTTGGTGTCTGGTGAGGACCTGCCTCCTGGTTTGCAGATGGCCACCTTCTTGCCCCGTCTTCAGGTGGAGGAGAGAGCAAACTCCGGTCTCTCCTTTTTCTTATAAAGCATTAATCCCAGCATGGGGTAACACCCTCATGACCTCATCTAAGCCTAGTTATCTCTCAAAGGCCCACCTCCAAATACCACCACCTTGGGGATTAGGGCTCTAAGATAGGAATTTGGAAGGTGGGGGAGGGGTTACAAACATTCAGTCCATGGCACTGGCCATACAGTGAGTGTGCACATATTCACACACACACACACACACACACACACACACACACACACACACACGTGCTCACTCATACACATACACAGTATCTGGCGTGTGCTTCCTATTAGAAATTGCCATAGCTTGGGGTGGACAGTAGAGTGTAGAAAAGTGAAGATTAAGAAAACACTTTTACTCATTTATATAGAGCGCATGAGACTTTGAAAAGAATTAAGTTGATGCTAAGGTAAATTATGCAATTTCTAGCACAATGCCTCAACCAGTGGGTGATAGTCATCGCTGAGGGGAATCACTATGTCTGAACTAACATCCTCGAGTTTGATAACTCATCCTGCTAAGTATGCACCCCATGTTCTTACTGACTTTTTGGAAGTGAACAGGATGTAGAAAACTTTTCTTGGTTTTCATATTTCACCTCTTGATTGCTGTGAAAACCTGTCTTGGAGTATTTTTAAATGCCGGACTGGGAAGCTGCTTCAAGCACTGCATGATGCAAGTTGTATATAAATGAGGACACAGTGGTACAATTTGTAGGCCAGGCATAAACATTACCAAGTCTAAAGTACTAGCAGTGATTTTGGAATTTGCAAGCTGTGGCGATGTCAGTTGAATTGGGCGATTTGAACTGATGGACCAGCCAGCCATGCGGAGAGGAGCTTAGTGGCTTGTGAGAGCTTTAGGAGAGCTGGCTGGAGGGTGGCTGTGCCAAGAAGACAACTTCTATCAGGATCGCCAGGATGGAATGTGAGCGATGAGAAGGCGCATTAAGTGAGATGGTGAAAAGCACGGCAAAACCAAAAAGGCATAGTCATAAAGATAATACTATTATGATAAATGCTTTATTTTTTATACTGCCTGGATGACAGGAACTTTGCATGCATTTAATCTAATGTAATGCCCTCATTGCATCCTGCAAGATAGAGTTGATCATTTTACAGATGAGGAGTCTAAGATGCAGGTTAACAATTTGCTCATGGTTTTATAACTAGTAAGGTAGGGAGGAAGGGGGCAAGAATTTGAATCGAGGTCTTTCTGACTCTGTGTGCATTTTTATTTTCTCTTTGCCCTGATGATGAGATTTCGCTTACTATAAGCCAATTCAACTTATGTATATTCATTAGGGCCCTACTGTGTTCCAGGAACTGAAAAGACAAGATAGTTTTCAGCTTATGTAGTGAAGGAGCAGATTCCTAGAGGAGCTGGGCTGATACTTAGAATATCATGTTTTATGTTACTCAGATGATGTAACCATGATTCATAACAGATAAGAAAGGAGTTTGGTTTTCACCTGCACTGAAAATCCTTCCTTTGAGTGTTAGACATTTTCACCTAGACTTCTTCTTCTCTCTTCAGAGGCATCATATCCAAAATTGGATATAGCTCATTCCACACCCTAAAACCCACCAACCACAGCAGCTTCCCCTCCTAACTTCCCTGTCTACTCAGGGCAGCACAGCAAATGATCCGGATTGGAAACTTTCGTCGTCAACACTTCCTTACTCTTGAATCACACAGATCCAGCAGGTGTCCTGTCTCGTTGCCTCCCATCTCCATTCCTCTTCTGTGTTGCTGTCACTCATCCAAGCCATTTTATATTTCATCCCTGCAGTGCAGTAACTGGCTTCCCTTCCTCCAGCCTCTCCTCACCCCCACCAGTGTCTGCCTTCAAGCCACAACCCCTTTTATTAATAACTGCCTTTGTAAGACTCCCTGAAATTTCAGAGTGAACCAGCCATTTCCTCATTAGAATGTAAGCTCCATGAGGGCAGGGTTTTGTTTTTGTTTTTGTTCTCTTTTCTTCATTATTCTATCTCTGTCACCTAGAGAAAAGCCTGGTACATTTGTTGAATATATGAATTAATGCGTCAGTAGTTCACAGAGGGAGAAGAAGGGAAGGGAAGGAAAGGGAAGGGAAGGGAAGGGAAGGAAGGAAGGAAGGAAGGAAGGAAGGAAGGAAGGAAGGAAGGAAGGAAGGAGAGGATGGGAGGAAGGCAGGAAAAAATATTTATTTACTAGTGCTTATTATGTTCAAGCATTGTGCTAGTCACTTGATATGTGATTGCATTCAACCTTTACAGGCTACTGTGATCCACAGCTTTCGTTCACTTTCTCGATACATGTTTATTGAATATTTACCATGTGCCATGCACTCTGCTAGGCACTGGGGAAAGTCAGCAAGGCAGGTTTAATGCATGCACTGTTGGAATGTACAGTTGGGTTCATGGGTGCATATGCATGATACAGAGAGATAATACTCAGAGGAACAAAGTAATCACAATTTGTAATAAATATGATGAGAGAACCAGAAATTTTGCTTCAGAAGAGGTTAAGGCACATGGCTCAACTGTGGCCTTTGAAAGCCATGCTAAGTATGCACATCCATCCTTGGGTCCACTGTTCCCCACCAGACAGCAATTTCAGCGGAGCCCTAAGCTGCTCTCTGTTGCATGAATACACCACGTTTCTACCAAGTTCAGGTCTTTTCTCATATTCCACTTAACGGATAGGTGTTGCCCATTTTCCACCCTGCCTGCAATGGTTCTTAGTATGTTCAGATCAGTAAGAACTTCTCATGCCTCTAGGGAGCTCCTAGCCTTGAAGAAGGGTTAGGAGCCACATAAATTTCTGTCATACACAGCAGAATAGGGCGAGTGAGTGATCTGATGGAGATCTGAATGAAATACCAGAGGGTTTCAATGGACAAGTGCTCACATCCATTTGGCAGAGATCAGAAAATGTATTTAGACAAAAAAAAAAAAAAAAGGTGATATTTGAGGCATGGATATTTTTTACCACTTATGGTAGAGAAAGGATGTTCAAAACTGGTGAGACAATATAAGCAAAAATAGCACACATGACAGAGTTCTGGGGACATTTAAGGAATAGCAAGAAGCCCAGAGTAGCTGGACGATGGAGCAGTTGTAGGGAAGGAAAGGAAGGACTCGAGAGCTAATATGGGACCACGCCTCAGAGGATGAAATGTCAGAGAGAGGAGTTTATAATTAATGTGGTGGGCAGTGGGAATTCACTGTGTTTGTAGCTAGGAGAAAGAAATGCTTGTAGCTGCGTTTTAGGAAGATTGTTCAGGCATATTGTGGAGGAAGAATTGGGGAGACCGATATGAGGGCTATTTGCAGGAGACCAGGTGAATTGTAAAAGGAGCCGGACCTTGTAGGGTACAGTGATGATGAAAAGGGGTGATTGTTAGAGGCTGTGAAGTTAGAGGATAAAGTCATGGAGCCCTGAGCTTCCCATACAGACTAACGGCAAGAATGGCTGAGTTAGACACAGAAAAAAATATATATACGGAGGTGGAAAATTAATTTGAGGTCAAGGATTATGCACTAAGATTTCCTTACCTGGAAATATCTTCCCTTCTCTATAGTCTATATAAAGTAAAACCTCGTGGCGAAGGTGACGTTTAAGCTGAATGAGGCAGTTTTACCCTTTACGGCACTTCTAGTCTGTTCGCATAATTTAATATCGATCACCTTATATTGTTCCTTATCTGCTGTGAGTGTGTTGGTCAGTCCTCCACACTCGAAAAATCAGGGACATTTTCAGTTGCCTCTAAAATGGTTTTTAAAAGTTCAGAGGAAAGGAATCTTAAAGACAAACTCCTAGAAATCTCTGAATTGGGGGGGTGTGGGAAGCAGATTATAGTTTCCCATAGAACTATGTATAATTGATAATTTTATCATAGTCTAATGCACAATCTCAGACCAAGGAAAGAGAAAGTGGTCAGTATGTGGAAGGGACAAAAGATGTTAATTAACATACAGAGGGAAAACTTAGTGCAAAAAAGAAAAATTAAGTTGATGTTAGACAAAGATGTGAAGCTCGATTTTTAGTCTTGGTTCACTTGATCCAGAAAACAAAACAAAACCAGTCTGGTTATAAAAATCAGACCTTAATTGAAATAGAGCTGAATGATACTTTTACAGTTTATAGAGATGACCACAAAAAACATGCAGGTATCTGGTGCTTGGTTTATAATGTTGCTTTTACCATTTTTCAAGGTAGAGATGAAGGTCATGACACTGCTAGAAAATTTGCAAAGTACTTTGGCATCCTAAAAATTTACTCTGCCTATTTTGAGGAGGTCATTCGGTTCCCAAGTGGTGGAAGTTTTTTCAAGAGATATTTAGGTAATGGGTCTAAAGATAATAACTATTCAACAGAAAACAACAGCATAGTTTTCTTTTAAGGAATTGAACAAATTTAAAAAGAAATTACTGATTTGTCTTTAAGGTATCCTGTGAAGTTGGAAAGGAACTATCATTATCTATATAGCCAAAATTTCTTTTCTGTATTTTTTTGTTTTGGCAGGGGTGGGGAGAAATCTATCCCGCTTATCTCAAAACTGATTAATGAGTTGACCACTCTTTCCAGAAATTTGGGGATGCGTTACCTCTGGGATATCATATTCATTTAGCCAGTGAAATGATTTTCTTCAGAATCCTGAATATTCAGTTTACTTTTGAATATGTTCGATAAGTTCAGAGTTTAAAATATGCCCCATCGGACTTTGTGTATGCAGGCAGAGATCATGAAGGTTTGTAGAACTTAAAAGTGAAAATCAAAAGGAAAGTATTAGAAAAGCAATAAACACATAAATCAAAGTGACACTACGTGATTTCATGTAGCAAATGGAAGGAAATAGTGGTTATAATGAAACCACTATGCAAGGCAAAAGGTAATTAAAATGTATTAAAATGACAGGAAATAAGTAAAGAAAGACCATTCTGAGTTAACCGTAGCAGAATAAAGGGATTGACAGTGGCATCCATAATTCTGCTGCAATAGTTCTGAAATATTGAGTGAAATATTGTATTTCTAATTAGCTAAGGACTAGAAATGTACCCTCTAATGTAATGTGACTCATATGGACATGTGGAATGACTGCAAAAAATATTATGGAACTTGAGCTTAATAGAGATACACTTTCTTCATAGCATAAATTATGAAAAATTGTTCTGATACAATATTGTGATTTATTCATCTGTCATCTCTAGAACTGCAGGAGGTTAGATGTGTGAACAGAATGCAATGCAGAGATATTTGCATGTCTAGATCAGGGTTTTTCTTTTGCTAACTCTGCGTTGGTTTTCATAGTCCCTGATTAGTAAACTCTGAACAGTGATAATGATAACCAGTCATACTGTGATATCATTACTAGAATCGGAGTCTGGCCCAGATAGGAAAGCAAATGGTAATCATAACGATAAGTTGCATGTACTGAGTGCCTACTCTATGCCAAGTGTTAACTTAGTGAATCCTTACAACAGCCCTATTAAACATATGAAGAAACTTAGGCACTGAGAAGTTAAGTAACTTACTTTTAAGCTCACACAGCCAGAAAGTGGCAAACCTGGGATTTGAACCCAGGACTTTCGGCTCCAGGACCTACACTCTAAATTTCATTATATTATGGCACTTCACGTGTCGTGGTATTTTTGTACTATGGTTGGTGGCATATCCAAGTCTCCTTGGAGTTCTTATCACTGTGTCCATCTTTCTATTTGGACTTTTTCCCCCTGTCTGTCGCAGCAGTAGGACCCTTTTGATTCAGAGAATGTGATGCCCTTAATGAATCATTAAGACATTTATGGACATTTTTAGGAGTTTTCTGTGGAGATCTCCTTTCTTAATTCTGACTCAACCCACTGGAATGATTTGGTAGCTATGGCATATGACTCCTGCATACAATTAAATGAATAAAAATCTTCACCACATTTGCTAGTGGAAAAGAAAAAAAGTGATGACTTTTTGTAGCATATTATCTCGATAAGTAAGAACAACTTCTTCCCATACTTTCTATTAGATTGAATTTTAGCGAGATTTATTTGGGGTATATTTGGGGTATTCAGATGGTACAGTCCAAGGATCATGAGAGAGTTGTGTGAAATGAGGTTCAGTGAATTATAGGACAACCAAGATTTTCAAGGCCAAACTAAAGCAACATTACTGGTAACACATAAGAGCTTACTGCTCACCTTTTAAAATGTCTTGCATAGTACTAATCGGCGTGGCACATAAGATTTTTCCAAGTGATTCTCATCAACACCAGATCTATTTTTAAAAAGAGCGTCTTTGAAGTACTTCACGTGTGTCCAAGGCGGGAGCAAAAAAATGTCACTGCCCCATTATAGATCTAAGGGTAAAAAAAAATGCATAAAAGTATTAAATGGCCTGATGAAACCCTAACTCAGTACGGGCACAATTACCTAATGGACTGGATTAGTCGGGAGAGAACCAGTGATCCCTCTTCTGGTCAATGTATTTTGAATCCTATTGTGTGCCAGGCTCTCTCTTAAGGAGCCAGAGATGGATCTAGCACCTTCCTTGCACCCAGAGGGCACCTGATCTACTTCTCTGTTATATCATTTTGTCTCTACATCTTGCATTATCATTTTGCCACATGGAGACCAAGTTTACCATGATGCCCCCCTTAAAGTCAGAGTGAAATAACATTGACACTTCCTCTGAAACCCATGGAAATGTAAAGTTTACTGTTTTGTTGTCCTTGATAAAATATAGCATAATAACTAGTTGCTGGGTTACTACATAAAACACAGGCCCCAAACTGCAGCTGGAAAGAGCAGTTAGCAATTAAGTAACGGAAATGACTAGTGGGTTTGAAACTCAGCACAGTACCAGCACAGTACCCACGGACTCCTTAGCATGGTAAGCATCGAGGTTACTTAGGCAACTTTTATCACTAAGGAAGTACTTTTGGTGACTCATGCTCACACAGAATGTCTTCTTTCAAAATCAGTGTATCCAGTGACCTTACCATTATGATTCTGTTTTCTTTTTCTTTGGACTGGGACAGAAAAATTACATTTGGATGGCATAGGTTTATTACTTAATAGCATATCATTCACTGGCTGGCCCTTTTGAAATTTAATGGAAACATGGTGATCAGAGTAAAAGGTCAGTAGTTTCTATAAAATATTACTGTATTAAAGGTAGAGCTAACAGTTTACTTCCTAAGTAGAAATGTTATATCTTATAATAATACTTCTTGTCAGTTATATTTGGTATTAAATGTAACAGTGCTCTTTAAAATACTAGTCACACTTAAACTAGAATACTGAAGTACTTTGTAGCATAATATAAAATGCCTTATTTTTCTTCAAAGAGATGAAAAAATGGAATTAAAATCTCCACTGAGAATTGTCTAGAGATGATAATTACAAAACTAAAGGAATCCAAAAGAAATCGGTTTCTCTTTTCAGATTTTCAGTCTACCCACTTGATGTTCCAACAGTATTTGCTTATTGGCAATTGATATTTTTTTCTGTGTGAAAAAGTAATAGAGAATTTGCAGAAGACGTTAGTTTATTTGAAGAGTTATAGATTGATAATGTGTTTGGAGAACTCTGTGGAAAAACTTATTGCTGACAGCGAAGGAAAGCTGAGAACCAAGCATCTGACTGGCTTCCGGGCTTAGAACAGGGGCTGTAGGTTTTTCTGGCAGCATTACTGTGCTCAGCCTAGGGTATACCTGAATCGTTATTACAGCTTTTGTCCGAATTCTAGAAATCATGCCATAAGTCTCAAAATTTAGACAGTGTTACTTTAACTGTTTTCATTTTGCTTTCAATTTAGCCCTTTTCTGCTTTTAATTTTGTGGCTGGCAAAGCTTAAAAAGACAGTGAGTCATTTTTTCCCCCTCCAGATAAAAGCCTGCAATGTGAGGCCAAAGCACTGAACACCCATTTGTGCTATTCATGAACATTAGCAGCTGAATGCTCTTCTGTGGGGACCCTTTGAGGGAACATGTGGGAGAAGTGCTAGTCAGTGGTGTGGTACCCAGACCTCCAGCATCAGCATCATCTGGAAATTTGTTAGAAATGCCAGCTACCCGTCCCCACTCCGTTCTGACTGAATCAGAAACTCTGGGGGGTGGTGCCCAGCAATCTGTGTTTTACCAGGACTTCCAGATGATTCTGAGGAATGCTAAAATTTAGCACTTGTGGCCCTGGGGAGTATGAAAAATATAGTGATCAGAAAGTGGGGATGTTTATGGGTCTTTGCTTATGAGGAAATGAAGACCGGATAGAAAAGAATGTTTTAACTTTTGGGAAATAAAAGAGAAGAAGCCTAGAATTTAACTAGCAGCACTAATGGCTTTTATAACCCTTTGCTTTCTCAGTAGTAGACTCGCCTACTGTGAAATAGATCGGCATGGTTCTGAAATTCTAGAATACTCTCATGAAGAAAGGCATGTCTTTCCATATTAAAATGGAAATCTAACTCAGGTTTGAAAAATTCTGTAAGATTCTTGTATTTCATTGACTTGGCCAAGTTGTTTGCCTCTCAAAGCCCCAGTTTCTACATCTGAAAACCATATGCATTGTTACTTGCCATGAATTATCTCATCGGACTAAAGTGAGGTATTCAATGTATGTAAGGCATATTAAGGAAAAATGCAAAGCATAAGGATAAAGAATGATTAGTATAAATATTGGTGGTAAAGAGGGGTTTAGAAGTTGATACAAAAATGGGTTGATATTTCAACTTCCCTTTGACATATTAGTTTTCGATGTTATGCAAATCACAATTTTTAAAAGCTTTTAATCTTAGTGTCCTCATCAAAAACATAGCATTAACAATACCCACTGAGAGGATCGTCATAAGAGTAAAATAGATTAAAACGTGAAAATGTAGTTGTTAAAGGTCTAACGTTATGAATTTTAGATATTGTTGATGTGATTATTGTTATTTTATGTCTGATGGAGGAAGCTTTGTTGACACAGTGACATCATCCAGGAGTTTGGAATAAGTGTGTACATCAGCAGATTGTATGATTACAAAAAATAACTATGTTTACTGTTCTACTACTTCAGTGGAATGTTTCCAATTTTTTTTTTTCATGAAATGGAGGAGATCTACATATGTTTTATTAAAGAAAGCAAGCCTGATATTTTCATCCTCAACTAAGAGGCTTCACTTCACTCATCTTTCAGGGAAAGATGACAGGTTCTGGAGTCAGGCCACCTGGGTACATTCTCAGGTCCTCTACTTACTAACGGTGTGGCCATGGATAAGCCTCAGTTTCCTCATATGTAAAATGGGGGTGGATAATACTACTGAGTTGTATGAAGATGAAATGAGAAATGTATGTAAAATACATAGTAGAATGCCTGGCATTCAATAGTGTGGATTGTTGTTATTATTAAACTCTAGCATGAAAAGGATAAAAACGTGTGCCTGAAAGTCAAGTGCAGGAGAGAGTAAGACGAGGGGGTAGCTAATAAAATGGTCTGATCATTTTGCAAATAAAAATTCAAGGAGTTCCAATGACTTTTCTGGTTACTTATTAAAATCAAACAATTCTTGGATCATTTCTAATTGAGAAAATGAATCATAGTGATTTATAAACTGCATGTCATTCCAATCTTGCTTAAAAGTTACTTGTATTCCTTCCCCAAGCTTGAGTGTGCCTTGGGCAAGGAGCTGTAGGGAATGGGAGCCCTAGATCCCTCTCCCTATCTCCATCCTCCTCCTCCCACTCCCTCTTTCAAGGCTTAGATCTTGTCCAAAGGAATTACTTTACCTTCTAAAACTCAGAGGGTGATGAGGCAACAATTTCAAACTTCCTGAGTGGTCCTTTGAAGCATTTAGCCTCAGGCTTGAGGTGAGTAACAAAGGGCCCACAGATCTTCCTGAGAAAAAGGTCAGTCCACAAAGCATGTTGGCAACTGTCTCCAAAATTCTTCATCTTCAATAACCTCTTTTTACTCTTCCACATGGGTAAATGGTTGTAAGAGTTATGGAACTCCTTCTGGAACCCTTCCTTTAAAATGTTACATTATACTGTTGTATTCCACTTTGGAATATGGTGTTTGGTACTTTAGTAAAAACTTGCACTTTAACTCTCATTAAAGGTAAAAGTGGAGAGGATCGTTTTGGGGATGCTCTGCCCTCACAGACCACCGCCCTAAAGTTGCTGGTCCTGCAGAGAAGGTGGTTTGTATATGCAGTTGTCACTGGGACTCTTCTGGGTGACTACGCTAATCACAAAGTAAAGCTTTAAATGTGTGAGTGGTTTTTTAGATGTTTCTGTTTAATCTTTTCCTTATAGGCAGCTTTATTATAATTTTTTTTATTGTGGCTGAATTATATTACTTGGGACTCATTTATGTTATTGTTTATGTTATTTCTAAAATGTGTTTAGAAATCGGGTTCACATGAAGTTAAAACACTGTTAACTTCCATTCAGTTGGTTGTTTCTTTGTTTTGTTAGTGATTTCTTTTGCTGTGCAGTAGCTTTTCAGTTTGATATAGTCTCGTTCATTTATTTTTGCTTTTACTTCCCTTACTTTTGAGGTCAAACTCATAAAATCCTCTCCAAGTCCAAGGTCCATGAGTTTAGTACCTATGTTTTCTTTTATGCAATTTATCATTTCAAGTCTTATATTTAGGTCTTTGGTCCATTTTGAGTGAATTTTGGTGTATGGTGACAGAAGATTTGACTTTGG
>NW_011888877.1:449180-463193 GCF_000151845.1 Pteropus vampyrus | reverse complement strand
ATATTAAAAAAGAAAAGCTAATAAGTCTAAAATGAATTAATAAGCATTTTAAACACTCATGAAGTTATTTGAAACTTAGAGGCCTATCATTTATTTTGATATTATCCTATTATTAAAACATACTTTTGCCATCTACTGAAATGTAGTCAGTTTTAGTCACCATGTATTCTCTGAGTGACTAAACATAGAACAAATCCCTGTGGAATTTGTACAATATTTTAACTTCACAGTCATTACCTTAGATGGAAATGAAACACTGATAGTCTTTATTTGCAGAAGTAAGTTTAACTCTCTAATATAAGGGTTATTGGCCTCTGGTGCCTTCCAAGTGTGAAATTGTACTTGTGTTGTATGATGTTTACCTAAGTGGCTTTGAAAGCTGATAAGGTAAATTTTAAGTAAATATGAAGTTAGGTTTTTTTATTATATGGTGAATATAGTAAGGGCAGTACTGTGGAACCATTATTGCATTTCAGTTATTTTGATCACCACTGAATTAAATGAAAATAATACTAAATGAAAATTTTATGTTTAAACTAGTACCTAACTAGCACAGGTAAAATGAAAAACCCTTACATATGATTTTTCTCTAGATTTTGGTTTGTCATTAGTGACAATTGTAGCAGTTAAAAAAAGAAGACTAAGGAAAAATAAAGGCTTTTATGGAGTTTGTGTTTGTGCATGTGGGTGTGTGTATGTGTGTGGTGTATGTGTGTGTGGATTGTGTGTGGATTGTGTGTGTTTTGCTTTTCCTGGTCTTGCTGGATCTGTTTTGTGGTATTCGGTTACCTGGAATTGTTTTGAACGTTTGGGTGAATTATTAGAGAAAAGGAGCAAAGTAATAACAGCTCTCAAAATTATTACATTTGTATCTCCTCTAGTCCCATCATGGGGCTTATTTTTCCACCTGAAATAATAATGAAAGCTATAATAGAAAACAATGAGGAAATACATCTCGTTAGATAATATTCAAATTAGTTTCTTGGTATTACACCCTTTTTGAAAACATACTAGGAAAATAATTTTCTCTATGTAATTGTTAGAAAAAATGGGTAGATCTGTGTTATAACAAAGTTATTAAGAAAATGGTAGGAAAGCAGTATTTATTGTTCTAGGTGTATTACTGATGTATATCTATATATCTCTATATATTCAATGAATAATTGAATACAGACAGCTACCTTTTTAACAAATATCACCTCTGTTTCATAGAAGAAGAAAGTATTAGAAGTAGGATTCATATTAATCCATCTATTCTAAGGACTGTGTTTCTTGCACTGTACCAAGTTGTCTTTGCAGGAGTGACAGGGCAGAGAATCTATTGTAAATGTTAGTAATTAGGCTTTGACATTGCTCCTCTTTTGTGAAGCAGGATTAACCTTTTTGTCTGACCTTTCTAACATGCTTGGCCACAGCACTTGAGGTTTCCTTCATCGATCTCACAAGTTGCCTTGGTTCCTCAGGCCAGCCTGTTCACTCCCAGGAAGCAATGTGTTCTGCTGACTAGGGTTGCTTTAGTCTAGACGCTCGGCTGTACTTCCAGACATAGGGTCTCAGCAGGTATGGGGCAGCTGAGCCTACTAAGTATCTTTTGTATTAAGTTATGGTGTCGCCAGTTCTGGAAAGAATTCTGGAAGAAAGCTGAGTTGGAATTCCCTGTTCTCCACCTAGTTGTGGGCTGGGCCAAATGACCTAAACCTTCTGGATCTCTATGTCTTATCTCTAATACAGCAGTTGGATAAAATCGGTGGTATACAATCCACATCCCACAGGGTTGCTCAAAGGCAGCTGTGGGTACAGATGGGGGAGGGGAGGTGATCTGGCAATGTTTTAGGCTCCCTACCATCCATGCTTCAGCAATATAACAGCTTCTGTGTGTGTGTGTGTGTGTGTGTATGTGTGTGTGTGTGCATGCACATGCTCACTCTACCTCTCCCTCTGTGCCCAGATTCTAGAAGAGATTTTGTTTGAACAAAAGGTTCTATATCTAAAAATAGTTGGAAAAACAGTGGAAAATAGTCCTTTCAGCTAGAACTAAGGAAAATAAGTTCCTTCCAGCTCTAACTTTCCATGAGCATATGAAAGCAGTTTTAAAGATAGAGAATCTCACTATCTTTAATAACTAAAATACCATCTTTAAAATGTGTTGCGAAACCATTTTAAATAAGATTTTTTTCAGAAATAACGTCGAAGACAAGCATCAATGTCAAAATCTTTGAGTACTTTGAAATGGTAAGCTCTAAGACAAAATGCATGGTTTGTATGCTTTCCAAACAGAAAATCTATAATTATACTCTTCTTGATTCCAATTTTGAAAAACGTATTCTTTTTCTTCCTTTGAGGTGAGTCTAATATTCACAACCAGAAGTCATTAGAATATACCTCCCAACAGGAAAGTACCATTTCTTTAAGACACCATGAAGTTCTTCATTTTCCATCTGTTCTTTTTCTCTTGGAAGTTTATCATGTCATTGAGCAAACACCTCTGCTGTTTCCTGTCTCTTTTCCTTTGTGACAGTCTATGAATACGGTGACCAGACATCAGAGAAATAAGAGAAATGCTTAGCTACAAGGTCTGCTTTTACTTAAGTTCCCTTTACTCTATATTTTTGGGGCACTTATTTCAAATCAGGGTTCAATATACAATAATTAAGCAATTTTAACGCTCTTTATGTACTGATAGGCTACCCAGAAAGGATATAACTTCAAGAGACTGTCACTCTCTAGCCACTCTGACCAACAGAACTTTCTGTGATGATGGAAATGTTTTCTGTCTTTGCTAAGAAGTACTGTAGCCACCAGCCGCCCATAGCCATTGAACACTTGAAATGTGCCTAGTGTGACTGATGAGCTAAATTTTGAATATTAATTAAGTTAATTAAACTCGAATCACCAGATGTAGCTGGTGGTCACCCTACTGGACAGCGTAGCTCTGGAGAATCAATGAAATTGGATAATAGCCCTATGCCTATAGAGTAGAAGATATTATTTTTTTTTAATATTGGCATCTTTATGATCAGAAATAGAATACAAATTTTTACACTTTTAATGTTGTTTTAATTTAAAATTTCTTCAGTGCCTGGCACATAAAAGAGTCAATAAATGATTGGATGGTGTTAATAGGTTCCCTCTCACCTCCACCCCAGGTCTCTCCAACTCACACATCTGCACAAGGTCACTTTAACAGTTTTCCCCTTGTGGTCTTTCTGGGAGTTAAGAAGTAGGGGGTGTCTCTCTGTCTTCTGACTTCTTGTGCTCCTCTGCTGTGCACCCTGTCAGTCATGGCTATGGCTTGCAGACTTCCAGCCTTTTCTTCACTCTGCTCCAAGCCCAGTCGGGCTCCACCTGGACCCCTCCCACAAGCTTAGCTGGAGCCTTAGATGTCTGCGGCCGTCTGGACCACTCTGTAGCACGCTGATCTGATGTTCCTGAGGGCCCAGTGTTTGGTTATGGCTCCTAAAACAGACATCAGCAAACTGGAGTGTGATTGAATCCAGGGATCAGTCATGCCACATGACATAGCTGAAGGGGCTGAGAACGCATCACTTTGAGAATGCTTACTATTTATAAAACATATATGTATATTGGGCTAGGCACTGAGCTAAGTGCTGTTGATTCTCATTTAATCCTCATAGTAACCATATGTCCTATTTTTACACATTTTAGACGTTTGCCAGCCTCAGAGGTTAAGTGACATTCCGAAAGTCACTTATCTAGGAAGCAGCAGATCCACGATTCCTATTTATACTCTTTGGTTCTCAAGCTTGAAGTCATAACCACAACATAACTCATTACGGAAGAGGGAGAGTTCTTCAAAATCAGTGCCGAAAGCCTCTCAAAGGAACTAGATTTCAGGTGACTATAAAGAAGAGTTTTCTAATAATTCAAGCTCTTCATCACCAAATACCTTACTCTGAGGTAGGCTTCTCCCACTCATTAGCAGTTCACAAGCTGAGGCCTAATGCTAGCTGATCAGAAACTCCGTAAATGGCATTCTTGAATAATTGGGTACTCACAAGTGATGGATGAGCTCTAGGGGCCTTTCCAGTTCAAACTTCTTCTGAATATCATTTCCTCTCTCAATGACATTTATTGCCAAATTATTCCCATATGACTCCTTTTTTATTTTCCATGCAATTTATAAAGACAGTTCTTTTTCCGTGTAAAACCAGAATATAATTTATTGATTGCTCAAATTGGCAAAATCAGGGTATGCTCTCCCTGGAGGCAAGCTTGTATAGGAATTCATATCACGTTTCACTGGGAAATAAAGGATGGCCTGGATCATGGAAACTCAAGGATGATTGTAAACAATATTTTAAGCATTTGGCAGACTTTGTTTAATTCTGTTAGATATTAATGACAGGCAAGAGAGGAAGAATAAAATATCATTAGATTTTTAAGTTATGCAGTGATCCCTTAAATAATTGAGAGTATGCTATTATTATTTCAATATACCCCTTAGAATTATATCATGCCCCTTAATTATTTCTGATATGTTTCATAAGTAGCCTTTTGGTTTTTTTTTTTTACTAATGTATTTTCTCTGTTTTGACAGAAAATGCATTCAATATCCTAAAGTCCAAGTTTTAATATTTGCATTTTCAAAAAGTATGTTGAGTTTCTCTGATGAGAGCATAAGCTCTATTGGCTATATCACTGAGGATAACACTATGGGAAACTATAGGATTAGAAAGCTTTTTAGGATAAAATTTTTTTTAATCCTGTAGGAACATTTGGGATTTGTTTTGGGAAAGAGTAATCAGTATATATCATCTTTTTTTTTTTTTTATCTATCTGCCCATCTTACATTCCTCAGCTACTCCCAACTGTGGTACCCCCACCCCCAACTCTCGCAGCTTGTGCCAGGGGTTGGAAGAAACTGTATTCGTAATCTGAGGGGGCCTAGCACCTACAGACGTTTCTATGGAGATAGTTGTAATTTGTGATCATGGAGAAAGTTTTCATTCTTGAAATGATATCACATGTGATCAGCTTTAGAGAAGAAATACTACATAAAGAGATGTGGGCTAGAAAGAATAGAAAGGAATTAGTGACAGCAGCAGGTGGGATCTGTATTTCAGAAGACTGGGATGGGGGTGGATTGAGGAATTGAAACAAGCTGGGGTTTCTAGCGTGGGAGTGGAAGGAAGTTTTCACTTGAAGAAGAGGCCTTGAAGAAGGCTAGGATTTCTAGGCGGGGTAAAGAACAAGCAGAGAAAGGGTGCTGGGGGAGTGCTGCAGAGTTTAAGACAAAGAATGCGAAGTTAAAGAAAGGTAATTCTGGGTTTCTGCTGTGAAGACCCTTATGTACCAGTAAACATTTTGTAGTTGGCCTGTGTGGGAATGAAGTTTTACCTCCCGTCCTCGCAGGAGATTGGTATTTTTTCATGAACTCTTCCACATATTTTGGTCCTATCTCTCCCCTACAGGGTAAGACCCTTGGTCATATTTGTTTTGATTTATGCTGCTAATGGCTAAACAGATTCTAGATTTATTTAACATATTGGTTGTTGACTGTATGTCCATCACTAGACTACATACCTAGGTCCCTTTATATGTATATGTATATTTATAGTACTAATATTATGCATTATATGTTAGTATGTATATGATTTCTATAAGTTGAGTTGGTTTAAGAGTACATTTGCTTAAAGCAGATTTTAAAAAAAAGTCTCCTTTCTAGATAATTTCAGTTTGAGCAGATAATTACCATGTGGCCAAATCAGGACTCACTTTTCCAAATATTAAGTTAGCCACAGCAATCATTTCCCTTTCTTCCTTCTGCTTTATTTTATAGTTGAGAAACTAGGCTCAGTGCAGTCACACAACCAGTTTTTGGCAATACCAGGGCTAAGACTAAATTCTGTGCTATCTTCCTACCATATAACCCTTCTTCTCTGAAATAAGTAACCAGTGAAAGCGAAACATTTAAAGGTCAACACACACTTAGAATTCAAATATTGCATAGGACACATCAAAATGGATGTCAATTCTATAGTTCAGATAACAGTACTCATACTTTTAGTTGTGATATTAGCACACATGAGAATTTCTGACAAATTAGTTAATTTCTTTCTAGTGGTACTCCCCATTTTTTTCTAACAAAACTTAACGTGTGGTGATAACGGGAACAATAGGACACTTTATAGTGAAACATTTCCTCTCTGGCATATGGCCGTTTTTTTTTTTTTTCTTAGTTTTTAATCCAGCTTCTAACAATTTGGTCACTGGATCATCTTGGAGAAGCAAGGCCCTAGAACTTGGAGGCCCAAACGTAGTTTAGCATTAAATTAAGGGCAGATGCTAAGCTGGGAATATTCTCCCAGCTAAAAATATAATCAACCCCATCAACAATTACGGCAAGCATCCTCTGTATTAGCATGCACCAGGGGCTCTGCAGCACGTGTGTTGTTTCCATACTTTTAACTCTGGGACCTTCTCTGGAGAAGAGGCTGGTCTGATGTATTTCCAGAACCCCAGGCACGTGGCATATGCTCAAGGCTAATGGTAGAAAAGGTTGGAACAATTCGGGCTTCCAAGGGACGGAAAAGCAGCATGTCTGTGAGTTTTTCTGGATTCTAACTTTCGCCCCTCTACTGAGCTCCAGGGTTTTTTTTTCCTCCCAAGGCCCCTAACTACACCTTAGAAGGGTGATGGAGCGTAAATGTCGCCACAAAGTGGTTGGTCTTCACCTGAGAGCCGTGCTTTCTGCCTTTTGTCCCTTCGCTGACCTCTGCCATCCCCCAGGCCGGGAGCTACCCAGTGAGGCCCAGAGCCTGAGCGGCGGGGAGGGCGGAACTAAAACGCGGCGGAACCGGAGGCCAGGAAGCGGCGCAGGTGGAGGGAGGAGAAGCCTGGGGACCGGCAGGCCTAGTTCCGAGGCGGCAGCAGCGACAGCGTGGGGATGGAGCCCCTGCGGGTCCTGGAGCTGTATAGCGGCATTGGGGGCATGCACCAAGCACTCAGAGGTGAGCGTGCACAGAGCACCTCTCTCTTGATACCCGCGTTGGCGCGGGCCATAACTTAGGCGCCAGGGAGCCGTGGAGCCGCGAGAAGCCAGGGGCGGAGACCGGGGGATGGGGGACTCGTTGTCCTGGAAACCGCCCCAGCGGGCCACCTCCTCCCTCCGCTCCGGGCGGAGACTCCTTTCATCCCGCCTCGAGCCTTGTCCGAAGGACGGGTGCGGCGCCTTAGAGGACTCAATTCGTTGAGTCCTGCTCTGCGAGGCTAGGCTATAAAGTGAAACTAAAATGGTACCCACAGAACGGGAGGGGCGAGCCCCCTGCCTAGTGCCAGTCCCCAGTTCCTAGTATGGCAGTCACCTACCTAGAGGCGTGGAGACGCGGTCTTTTGCTCTCAAGGAAGTCACAGTGGGGGAGGGGAGCTCGCTGGTCAAGACTAGACTGGGGACAGAAGGCTCTTCAAATGGATAGCTACAATTCAAGGTAGAAGTTAGTGAACAATTAAGTAGAACTGTAGGGGAAGCATAGAGGAAAAATCTGGTCAATTCTGATCATTGAAAAGAAACATCCTGTCTTGATACATCGTGTCTAGATACATTTAGGCGCCAGAAGAGCTGAGTTCAGACCTTGGGCTAGTTCCCTAACATTTTTGAACCTGCTTCCTGATTTTGAAATGGGAAAGGTAATTTTTTTACTGAAGGACTGTGAGAATTAAAGATAAAGCACGTAAAGTGTTAATAATGCCTGGTACGTTGTAGCCACTCAAAATATTATAAATTATCATCATCTTATGTATCTCTTTGGAGGTTTTAAATTTCTTTGGTGACGTGTTGGAATGAAAGGTTTTTTTTTTCTGGTGATATTCACTCAAATATTTATTGAGCTCCTGTTCTGTGCCAGGTACTGTGCTAGTCAGTGGAGATATAGAATGACAAATAGACTTTGAATGTGCATGTTTATACTTAAATTACTAAGGCAACCACAAAACTGAAACTTTCCTGCTCTTTTAGTACCAACAGTAACAAGAAACATTTTAAGATGCAGACAATATGTAATGAGTGGAGCATGTAAATTTTCTGAGCATATGTATTGAGTTTTGATTGTAGACTAGGTGAGTTATTGTTAAATTTTTATTACCCATTATTTGGTGGCTTTCTATGTTCAGTTCTTATGTCAAAACTTATCAGCATGAAAACAAAACTAGTACTATTGGCTTTCTTAGTTAATTTTGTAAGATGTATAATGTCAGCATTTACCCCCATGTCTTGAAACCCCTTAGCGAACATGATTTTCAATGTTGCTTAGTACTTTTTACCTTACGCTACAATTCAACCACTCCTTAAGCACTGAACATTAGATTATTCTCCGATTTTTCGCAAGTATAAATGTGCTACAGTTACATCCTTGAGCGTAAATCCTGATTTTCTCTAAGCCTGTTTTCTAAAAGTCTCAGTTTATTCAACAGTAAAAGACTGACTGTATGCTCATTACTAAGTCAAAAATTATGAGAATTTTTTAAGGCTTTTGATAATATAGCAAATTGCTTTTCAGGAGATTATGAGTACTTCCCTCAACTACATGTTCATCAGGATTTGTCTTATCCATTTTTAACTTTTGCTAAGTTGGTAGGGGAGATTGCGTAATTTAAATTTGTATTTTTTGGTTCATGAAACAATTACATATTTTTTCTCCTATTAATCAATCCAGTGGGAATTCGTACACATATTTTTTTTTATTGCCAGCGCCATCATCCTGAATTGAAACTATAGCATCTCTAACTTAAAATATTAAAAGTTTCCCAAGTGCTCCCCGCCCTCCTTCCACTCTGCTTTCCTACTCATCCTTTCTCCACACAGAAACAGAATGATCTTTTGCACAGTAGACTGGATGATGTCATTTCCTTGCTTAACTGGCTTTCATTTGAGGTTAGAATCACAGTGCTATCTTCTTACTAGGCCTGTGAGATCTGGCTTCTGTCTGCCCGTTCCACCTTATCTGCTACTCTCCCCCCGGTTCTTTTTTCCAGGCTCACTGGTCTTCTTTCTCTGTATTCCTTAAACTCTTTGTGTTCCTACTTTGTTCTGGCCTTTGCTATTATCTCTACCCAGAGTGCTCAAATCCCAGACTTTTCCACTGTAGGTGTATCTCATCTTTTATGTCTTGGTTAATACGTGGCCTCTTCAGAGTAGCCTCCCTTGGCTGATCTTGTGATTTAAAGTAGCCTTCCTGCTGCCTCTCTACCTTGTTGCTCTCTCATCTTTCGGTGTGAGTTCTGTGTATTAAGGATATTGACTTTTAATCATACCTGATGCAGTTTTCCCCATGCATTTGTTTTCTAGTGTTCATTTATTTGATGTATCAAAGTTTAAAATTTTTTCATAACAAAATACATTACAATTTTCCATGTGGTATTATGTAATAATAAAGACGTAGCAATGGCAGCTAACTGCAGCATTTATTAAGGATCTTTTTTACATGTTAGGCCTTGAAGTATGTAACAAGTTAGTGGCAGAGCCAGTTTTGTAACCTAGGTTTCTCCACCTGACCTCTTAACCTTGCCACGCTGCCATTTTTCTGATTAGATCCACTACTTGAATCCACACATTCAATTATAGTAAGAAGTACAGGAGAAATAATACTAACTTAAATTTTAACAGATTTCTAGATAAGGTTTATGACTGATTGTTTTTTATTGTGGCAACATATACATAGAATGTACCATTTTAACCATTTTTAAGAGTGTAATTCAATGGCATTACGTCAATGTTGTGTAACCATCACCACTATCTACTTTTAGAATTTCTTCATCTTCCCAAACAGAAACTCCGTACCATTAAATAATAACTCCCACCTCTCTATTTGCAGACTCTGGTAACTACTATTCTACTCTGTCTCTACTAAATTGTCGATATGAGGTACCTCATTTAAGTGCAATTATACAATATTTGTCCTTTTGTGTATGGCTTATTTTCCTTAGTATAATGTTTTTAAGGTTCATTCATGCTATAGCAAATATCAGTACTTCATTCCCTTTTGTAGCTGAATAATCTGTTATATGCATATACTACATTTTGTTTGTCCATTCATCTGTTGATGGACTTAGGTTGTGTCTACCTGTTGGTTATTGTGAATAATACTACTATGAATTTGGTATATATGTGTGTTTCTGTCCATGCCTTCAATTCTTCTGAGTATATACCAGGAATGGAATTGCTGGATTATATGGCAATTCTGTATTTAACTTTTTGAGGAACCACCAACCTGTTCCACAGTGGCTGTGAAATTTTACAGTCCCACCAGCAATGTATGAGTGTTCCAATCTCTCCATCTTTATATCCTTGAATTGTTATTCTATTGTTTTGTTATTCTATTTGTTTTCGAGGTTGTCAAATAACTTTCAGACTTGATTTGAATTACACAGGAATAAATCAGTGAAAGAAAGTATTATTTATAGCCACAAAAGATGATACATCGAACAAATATGAAAAGGGAGAAGAAAAGAGCAGTCCCCAAGGTTATTGTAAATGTTAAATGAAACAGCCGATAAAAATAAGTATGAAATAATGTAGGTGCTCATTTCTTTTTTCCCCACTTTGTTTTGTAACTAGCTTTCCCCACTTAATTCTATTGGATTTCTCCGTTGATAAAATCAGGATAATAATGCTAACCTATAGGCCTGTTAGAAAGATTTAAGGATACAGTGTATACACAGAGCTAGTATAGTTCCTGGTACATAGTATATGAGTAATACTGTCGATGTTACTTAGGAAATTGGACATTTTCATGTGCTTGCTATTTGTATTTATTTTGTGACATGTACATGTTGCCATTGGTATGTTCTTTTTTACAACTGGTGATTTGCTTTTCAATTTCACTATGGTATTTCTTCCAAGCAGGATTTTGAAGGCTGATTGGGCGTTTTCCATATAGTCAAGAAGAGAAAGGGTACATCCTAAATAGACACACAGATGCGAATAGCATGGTCCATGTGGAGACTTGCAGGCTGGTATCCTATGTAGCAGGTTTCTGAGAGTTATTAGTGTTCTTTGTTGGTCAAACAAGTTTAGGAAAGTCTTCACATGATATTGTCCCTTGAGACATTCTCAGGACATATTAATGAATCAAAGATCTTGAGAAGCCCTGAAAAAAAGATGCTATTTGGTTTAAATCAGCACTTTTTTAGTGGAGGTGGAGAGACACTTAGGGCACTCATGGAGCCGTGGCAGGACATGCTGGAAAGCAGTGAGTTGGAAAGAGAAAAGTGCCAGGGCTACTCATATTGACTGATGAGCATGATGTGTGATTATGTCGCCAACTTTGACTAACTAAGTAAGCTGCTTTGTAATTTTTCTATAAAGCAGGATTTGTTAATGTTCTTATTATCTGTGTTTTTTTTTCTAAAAATATACAAAACTGAACTCCTGGTTCTCCTTACTCTTCCAAAACTCGCTGCCCTGGCAGCCTTTCATACCAGTAACAGGTGTCTCCATTTCTACGGTGGCCCAGACCTAAGCCTTGGAGTCATCTTTCTTTCTTCTTTTTCATTCTCATCAGCAAATTCCAGCTCTACCTTCCAGCTATATTTATAATTCTATCATTTCTCTCTGTCTTAACCTGGTCCACAGTGTCTCTTCTATTTTGTCAACTTAATTTACGTGCCACTCCAGGTTCACTTGGCCACACTTGCCTCCTGGGCCCTGGGCAGTTTGATCAGTGTGGCCCCTCACTCTGCTGCTGCCGCTTCATCCCATAACACTGCCGGGGGCGGGGGGTGGGCCTGGCTCAGAGTGCTCAGTCTGCCCCCATGTCTGCACTCAGATGAAGAGCCAGGCAGTGGAAATGGATCTAGCAGCTCCAGCAGCTGTCTGGAGGGGTTGGATAACATGACCCTAAGTGGGAAGGAGGGGGAGAGTTTTGCTTGTGAAATAATAGAAAAAATATGTATATTGCTCTCCGCCCCCAGTTCCTGGCACAGAGCTCCTAAAACCCTGGTAATTTCCGAAGTGATATTTATTCTGATATTTGGTCTTTGTCCCGGGTTCCTGACACAGAGCTTCTAAATCCCTTCGAGGTTTTTAGGTAATAGGAATGTCTTTTCTTGTAATGAGGAGACTCTTGGTGGGCTTCTAGGTAGGGGCTGGTCACCAGAAAGACTAAGCCATGATTAGAAGCTTAGAATTTTCAGTCCCACCCCCATCCTCTGGGAAGGAGAAAGGGGCTGGGGATGAAGTTAATGATTGATTGTGCCCTTAGTTTATTCTCAATAAACATGATGAGTCCTTCATAATAGTCCTAGAAGTAAGGGTTTCAGAGAGCTTCTAGGTTGGTAAACATGTATCTACATGCTAAGAACGTGGTGCACCCCAACTCCATGGGAAGAGAAGCTCCCATGCTTGGGAGCCTTCCAGATCTCACCTGATGTCACCTCTTATTCTGGCTGCTCATCCATATTCTTTATCATGTCCTTTATTGTGTAATAAACTGGTAACCATAAGTATTTCCTTGAGTTCTGTGAGAGGTTCTAGCAAATAATCCAAGTGGGGTTGTGGGAACCTTTGATTTGTAGCCAAGTCAGACAGAATTTTTGGGTAACCTGGGGACCGGCCACTTGCAATTGAGGTCTGAAGTTGGGGCAGTCTCATGGGACTGAGCCCTTAACCTGTGGGGTCTGTACTAACTTCAGTTAGTGTCGATTGAATTGAATTCTGCACATCCGGCTGGTGTCTAAGAGATTTGATTGGCTTTGGGGGAAAAAAATATTTCTGACATCTGGTGTCAGAAATATTGTGAGTGTGGTAGTAGTGTGTGAGTAAAGGAGCAACCCAGGAGTGTTTCCTATATACGTCTCATGGTGTGACTTAGAGACAGGATGAGAAAGGAGCCAATAATTAACATCTCTCTCCCTCTTCCCCCTACCAGTGGGCCTTGCTCAAATACGCGTGGGCATATAGGAGTGCTGCTTTACACCAAATGACATCTTTCCTGCAGAGTGTCTGTCACCTTTGATAGAGCCCTCCTCCTTTTGATAGCTGTTAGGAGTGGTAGATCCACACAGCCTGCCCTGGGAGTCCTTTCTGACAGCAGTTGGCTTGTTTTCTTGTGAAACTGGGTGTTCTTGGGACCAAGTTAGTATCGCATTGCCTTTTTGTTTGCTTTTCTGCCTTCCTTGCCTCACTATGCTCATTCTTGCTACTTTGGGGTTTTGCCTTCCAGAAAAAGAATTTGCAGCTAAGCTTTGCCTTGGGTTCTTTTTTTAGGAAACCTGGACAAAATATTATTGTAATAGCCTTTTTGCTGGTCTCCTTGCTTCTGCTCTATCACCCTTAGTTTATTTTCAACACAGTGGTCAGTGGAATCCTTGAGGAATATGTCAGGTAAGTCATGCCTCTGACGAAAACTTCTGAGCGGTGTCTCCTATCTCTCAGTGAAAGCCGAAGTCCTCAACAAGACCCACGGGTCTGCTGGCCTAGAGCCAGCCCTTCGCCCTCACTGACCATGTCTCCTGTGCTCTCCCCTCGCTCGCTCCACTCCAGGCTCACTAAGTTTGAGCTGCTGTATAACAAAGTACTGTAGACTGAGTGGCTTGTAAACAACAGAGGTTTGTGTCACACAGCCCTGGAGGCTGGAGATTTCAAGATCAGGGTGGCAGCACGGCTGAGTTCTGGTGAGGTCTCTCCCAGGTTGTAGGATGTCGCCTTCTCATACCCTCACACGGTAGAGAGCAGAGAGAAACAAGGTCTCCCAGGATTCTTACGAGGGCACTAGCCCCATTGATGAGGGCTGCACCCTCATGACCTCTTCTCATCCTAATGACCTCCCGAAGTCCTCACTTCTTAGTACTGTCATCACATATGAATTTGGGGGTGGGGGACATACACATTCAGTCCATAATATGGTTGTCCTTGCTGTTCCTTCTACAAAACAAGCATGCTCCCATCCCTGAGCCTTTGCAGTATCTCTTCTCTCTGTTCTATTTTGTTCTTTTCCCAGGCCTACTCCCTCATTTCTTTTAGGTTGCTGGTAATGAGACATTCTTTAGCCAACTTAT
>NW_011888877.1:414623-448890 GCF_000151845.1 Pteropus vampyrus | reverse complement strand
AGTAAATACCACTGTGTAAAGTTTAAGCTTAGCTATTAAATTCTGATTCATGAAGGTCATCTTTTTTTTTTTTTTTTTCCTGGATGTACTAAATCAGCATTTCTCAAAGTATGGGCCATGGATAGAGTTTTGAGGGATGTTAACAGGTGTTATGTAGGAGATAAATGTGTGTGTATGTAAGTATGCGGTCCAATCATACATGTATGCGTGATTGTATGTGACAGTTTAATAGATAATAAAGATTTTTCTCTAAATGTTCAAAAATGCTCTAAACTGTTCTCAAAATAATCAAGTCTGTTGAGAATAGTTGGTTGTAACTCAATATAGAATTTAGATCTTATATTAATAATGACCTGTAGTAAAAACAATGAAGTTAGAGTGTTTTATTCTTTATTCTTTTATTTCTGTCAAGAAATATTACCCCTTTCTATGGAAAATTGAAGAGGTTGCTATTTGAGAGCAAATCTATATGTAATTATAGACTGATTACTATCATAAAGATATATGAGGTTAAGGTTATATGTAGAATTTGGTATTTGTTGGTGTCTAGAGCTTGCTTAGGGCTCTGTTGGTTTTTTGTTTTGCCCATGGAATATTGTCAAGAATATTCCTAAAAACTGCTCTTCAGAAATAGTGCCAATCACTCTCATCCTATCTAAAATCAAAATTGCATCTAATTTTTGGAAAATAGGTAAAGCGTGTGTTGGGACTTAGAAAATATATCATAAATACCATTTTACCCAGATCACTAATTGCTTTTATTCTTATCCACTATTTCTTTTTATTCTAGGACTTTAAATCACCTAAACCTAAAGGAAAAAAACCTTGGACTAAAGTAAACAACACTATGAGAAAGTTAATCATAATAGTTTTTCAGCATCCATTAGTGATTTTTGTTCAAGCTCAGTAGTGAATTTAGTAATTCCTTAGCACTCGATGAACGAGGCATAATTTAAAAACAAATGCCAGACCCTTAGGGGCTTTGGCATGTTCCTGAATTACAGGTGATTTTTGATCCAAAAAGAACCTATAATTCGAAAGATTTATTATTACAGAATTCTAGTTAGAAGTTCTTTGAACTTTAATAGCTGAAATGAAAGATACTCAATAAGTAGTTTTGCCTTGTTTAAATTTTATCCTAAAAACCCTGATATTTAGATGATAATAAAGTACCAGAATAATTTCTGTGTTTCTTCAGAAGGCATTTTATTTTTGTGGCTTCGGTTTACTTTTGTGGTTATTTGCTGAGTCACTTGTTAAAATTATACTCTTTGAATTTTAAACTTAACAGCGCTCTTTGTTAATTTTGATTTAATATTGATCCTTTATCTCTACACTGCTCTCCATCCAATGGAGTTCTTTCATTGGCTATTAGAGATTTCTTTCAGTTTTGAACTGTCAGAATATTGGTAACTATAGCTTGAGGGAAAAGATGTCAATCTATCATTTTTCTACATTGTATTGTGGGTTGGCATTTCAATATTTGGCAAGGGAAACATACTTAAAATCCAGAGGTCTGTGTCTGTGAAGAAGTTGTCTTTTAACTATTTCTCATGATTGTAAAATCAAAGGGCTTGTGATTCCATTATTGAAAATAAACACCAAATAAAACCTAAACATATATGTATGCCCTATAGACATATTTGTCATAAATTCTGTAATATACTGTATTCATTCTCCCCTCCCCCCAAAGTTCTACTTCAAAAAGAGGGTATGGCCTTCCATTTTAGTCTTCAGGAAGGACCTTCATATTTCTCAATTACTATACTTTATTTTGAATAGCAAAGTAATAAAATGCTGCTTGGATAAATTATATTATCCTGAAAAAATTTAATACCAGTTTTGGATGCTTATTGAGGTCACTTGATGGAATAGATGAAAAATCATACGAGTGAATTTAGAGATTTAGAAATAATTTTTAGGGGATGACCTTAACAAATTACAGGTGTTAGATATCATTGTAAACAAACCTTCTGGAAATTACTTTACCACACAATACAGTAGGGGGTTACTTTGTGGAGATCACAAATAGCTAATGAGTACTTGTCAGCATAAAATTTCCAGTTACATTATCATTTAGGAATTCAAAAAATGCTAGATTTCAAGTAACTTTGACTGAAGAGAAGTCGATGTACCCTTGAAAACTGTGTTAAATGACTTAAAATTTGGCTCTAGTGGTGATAAAACCCTGATTTCAAAGATGTACATGAGAAAGTAGAATAAAATTGTTTCATGAAATTTGACAGAAAAAAAGCAGTATTTCTAAATCAACATAATAAGATAGCATTTAAAATGTTTGTATAACTGAATTAATAAGTTATATGAAGTTATTTTCATAATTTAGCTTTATCCTTTTGTAATCTATATAATGAAAATGGCCATATAACTTTGTCCTTTATTTGGACACATTAATTGTGTGTGTGTGTGTGTGTGTGTGTGTGTGTGTGTGTGTGGTGTGGGTGTGTGTGTGTGAATGTGTATAAAATGAAAATGAGTTTGGACTTTGAAAAATGTTGAGAAGGATGCACTTTGTCCTGTCCTGCTATTGTACTTGCTGCTCACTCTGCCTGGAATGCTGTCCCCCAGATAGCCACATGATAGTCCCTTGCTTTGATGCTATCTTCTCAGGGCTTCCCTGACCACTACTGAAAATGCAGCCTCTGCTCAGCCTCCTTATCCCTCTTCTTGTTTGATTTTCCTCTTAGCGCTTAATACTGCGATTTTGTTTGTGTGGAGATTTGTTTTATTTTTTCTATTTTGTTCATCTAGAATAGTGCTTGTTGCATAGTAGATGCTCTATAAATATTTGTTAAATGAGTGAATAAATTACAGAGTATGAACATTTTAAAAGTTGATATTGTCAAATTATATTTTAAAGGGATATATCCAATAAACTCTATGACTATAAATATGCTAATATGATATTTAAAACTAATTTACTAGGTGAAATTATTTTAATTTTTTAATTATCAGTAAAGTTGAATATTTAAAAAATACCATTTTTACATTTATTTTTATTTTTAACTATATCTGATACATTTATTTCAAAATTGAGAAATACTGGAAATATATACATTGATTCATTCAGCAAGTAATTACTGAGTATTTTCTGTGTCAGTTACTGTGCTGTGTGATGGAGATCCAGACAACCATGTTCTTTTCTTCCAGAGATTATGGTCTACTGGGAAAAACTGATGCTACACAAATGAAGAAGTAAATTGAAAAATAAAAATCATACATGATGCTCATGCAGGGAAAAAAACTGTCGAGGATTTAGATTGTGCCTTTTCAATCTTTACATATGCCTGCGAGCATTAAAATTATAGCTTTCTATTTTCACATAGAAAATCTTGAATTTTTCCTTGCCATCAAATATATTTATTTGTAAACTTGGTTTTGAATGGTTGTGTGATATTCCATTTTATGGATGTTCCATACTTGTTCAAAGCAATTACGTATTTTGGGACATTTAGATAGCTTATAAATTTTTTACTATTATAAATAATATAGCATTTTTTCTTTATATAAGTCTTTTTCTCCACATCTCTATTACTGCCTTATGTATTAGTTTCCTATTGCTGCTGTAACAAATTACTACATAGTCGATGGCTTATAGCTACACAGATTTGTATGTAACACTTCAGGAAGTCAGAGGTCTTAAAACTGAGGTGTTGCCAGGGCTGCATTCCTTTCAGGAGGCTCTAGGATCTGTTTCCTTGCCTTTTCCAGCATCTAGAGGTCACCTGCATTCTTGATTTGTGACCCCTTCCTCCATCTTCAGAGCCAGAAAGGTAGCATCTTCCAGCCTCCCTCCCCTGAAAACATCTCTGATTCTAACCATCCTCCATCCTCCTTGTGATTACACTGGGCCTATCTGCATAACCCAGGATAATCTCTTAAGATCCTCAATCATATCTGCAAACTCTCTGTTGTCATGTAAGATAACATTTTTACAGGTTTCAGGGATTAGGATATGGACATCTTTGGTGGGGGATCATTATTTTGCTTACCATACCTTAGGATATGTGTCCAAATATGAAACTGATAAGTCCAAAGTAATTTTAAGGTTTTTCGATACTGACAAAATATTCTTTAAAACACCGATTCCTCAATTGACACCTCTATCTGCAATGAGTGGTCCTGTCCTTTCTAGCAAGTGATATTTTAAAATGTCTTTGTACTTTTGATAATAATAGCAAACATTTTTTTGAGTGATTACTTTATGGCCAGCACAAATGTAAGAGCTTTACAGGTTTTAAGCAATTTAGACCTCAGAAAACCCTATGACATAGGTACTTTTTTATCTCTGTTTTACAGGTAAAGACACTGAGGCGTAGTGAGGTCAAGTACCTTGCATAAGTCATACATTTGGAAATGGTGGAGCTAAAATTCAAACAGGCAGAGAAGGGCTAGATAGCTAGATATTCATATCCTTGATCTTTCTTTTCAGAACATGTGAATTAATTTTCTCTTTCTCTGAATGAAAGATCTCCATAGGGTGTACCTATGACACTCCTGATAAAAAAAAATAATGATAGCTAATATTTGTTGAGTTCTGTAGGCCTAATAGAAAAAAGTTTGCAGAGAAATATATAGTCAGGAGGACATGTGGAAGAGGAAAATGAAGAATGAAGTAATTGAGTATGTTTTTCTCTGAGGTCTTAGGACTAATACTTTCTGACCTAGTCCAAAATTGCAAAACTTAATTTTTCTTTTCAAGGTGCCTGTAGCAGAAATTGAGGATAGAGTTTAAAACTTTATCAAGTCAATAATGATAAAAAATATATAAGCTTTCAAGGTTTAGTATAAAGCAAAGAGCGGCCCAGTATGGCAGGACAAATTTAGAGTGGAGTTTTTAGTTTAATCTTGGGGATCTTTATGATCGATAGCATAATTATATTTTTACAAGTCATTTTTTCATTCACAGTTAACTAGATTACAGACTACTAATGCTTAAGGCATTTTGTCATTGACTTCCATGAATATATCAGAAATTGTCATTTTTTAAATTATGAGAAAACATTAGCAGAAAACATGTCAACATTTTATAATGAACTATTCATAGATGCTCATTCACAAAGCACTTCTGTGTAAAATGAAGTCTTTGTTGTTTAAACCTGTAATAGGTTGCAGCACGTGCATTTATATTAATTTCTTAACTATTTAAATAATGTGTTTTAAGCACTGGTAGTCTTAAGAGCTTAAGAGGAAGGTCTTAAATGTCATGGGAAAAATTGGGAAGACAGATTTATATCCTTTGAATTCTGTAAGTATATAAAGAGGTAGCTTTCAGCTCATTACATTTTTGGCCATATGCTCGTTACTTGATGTAGTAAAAAACTGCATCAATGTAGTTTAATTCTTATTGTTTTTTATTCTTTTGACTATTGTTGAGTTGGTGGGGTAAAGTAATGCATTGAGTTACAGCTATTCACTGGTGTGTGTGCATGTGTGTGGTGTCACAGTCCAATGGGTATATTTTGAGAATGTTTCCAAATCTTTCATGTGTTCTTGATACTTATTTCCTTTGTGATTTCTCAGGGTCACAGCCAACAGAAGTATTGAATTCTTTTGTTCCAAGATAAAAATAAATTTTTTTTTGTTTGCTTTCTATTGATTATAAAAGTACTATATTCTTTTTGTAAAGGAAAAAAAAAAAAAACCTCATATAATCCAGAAGTATATGAGAAGAAGTAAGAATTACCTCCAAATTCTTCCTTTACCACCAAGAAATAGCCCCTGTTCACATTTGCTTTTTCTTTCTTAATGTGTATAAATGTACATGTACTTTACAAAACTTGGATCATTGCTCGATAGAATATTTAGTAACTTGCTTTTTGTACTTAAAAATATTTATATCATTTCATGTCAGTATACGTGGGCATTATTTTTAACATGTCTGTCCTCATATATGTTTGTGGTCTTACACTTATATCTTTACTTACTTGTCCAAATATTCCCTTAGCACAAATTGCCACTGGAAGTGGAATAGCAAGGTCTAATAATAGAAGGGTTGAATTAATGTATACTATAGCCAACACGAGGACGGGTACCTTTCATCAAAAACTTACTAGTACTAGTACTAGTGTTCATCTTATAAAATCTTTGCTGGTCCAGTAGGTAAAACTGATTAAAGTGGATTTCCCTCACTAATGGTTAGGTTCAGAATCCTTTTATATGTTAATTTTCTGTTTAAAATTATTTTTCAATTGCCTGTAATTGAAATTTCTGTTTTAATTGTTTTTACTTTCAGAACTTGAATTTTATAAGAATAAGAATGTACAAAGTATTAGTAAGACCGTGAAAATATTATGTGCTTCTTAAAAGACATGAGAGATATAGGTTCTACAAATGGCTCTGTACATAGCTGTTGTATTTAGAACACACATATAGGATTAGGTAATTGGGTAGCCTCGTAATAAAGCCCTTGCTCCCAGAATTAGGACTCCTGCCATTATTGCCTCAATTTAGGACACTTGGTGAGTGTTCGATCAAGAGACATGCTTCTGTTTTGTAGGTATACAGTTAATTAAATACTCATTCAGAAAACTTTTGGCATTGATGTTGCTCTGCTTGCCAAGTTGGAATGTGAAATACATTTCTTCATAGTGGCAAATGATATTTAAGTGTGCGTTTTTGAATGTCTGTTAGAACTGTTATTTTCAGTTACAGAAAATTCAGCCCAAACTGGTTGTAAAAGTTGTAAATATTCATGTAATGATCAAAGTCAAATGAAGGCTTGGTTTGGGGTAGAGCTTCAAAAGGGACTCAAAATCATGTCACCAGGAACTATTTTTTTCTCTGTATATATTTTTCTCTATTTTTTTCTCAGCTTTGTTCTTTATGGATTGGGTGCCTTTTTATATATTCTTCCTTTATTGCATCAAGATGGCTATAGTAGCCTCTGAACTTATATCCTTCCATTAAACTTTAAGAAAGATCAAGTGTCTCTTCCTAGTTGCCTAGGAAAAAGCTGGGCATTCCCTCTTGTGCCTAATTAGCTTATTTTGAGTTGTGTGCTCATGCTGAAACCACTCTGGCAAGTCTCATTGGTTCAAGCACTTGACACATGCTTGCGTAGAAACTAGGGGTTGTTGTTTGAGGCCATCTGAACCACTTTGACAGAGAGTGAGTGAGGTAAGGTCCCCGAAAGAAAATCTGGGACTAGTACCAGAAAAGGAGGACTGGATGCTGGCAAAACAGAACACTAATGTCCACCCATCTTGTATTCTCAGTACCTAGCAGAGTGCCCAGTACGTGATAGGTACTATAATAAATACTTATTAACTGCCTGAAGTTGCGCTATTGGTTCTATATTTAAGGAATTTGTAAGATAAATAGGATTTTGTAGCCCATTCTAGGATCTCGATTGTATTTCCAAGGTAAAAATTTGATCTAAATGTCAAACAATCTCATTAAAAATAAGCTTTGAGATAGATATCTATAGTCACGTAAGTATGAGCTTATTAAGACTTTTTAAGCTAGTCCTATGAACAGAACAGTGAAGAGGGAAATCAACATTAATCAGGAGTTGATTTTAGAAATCAAGTTCACTCATTCTCATGCACTTATTCAGTCAAGAGATATTTATTGAGGGCCTGTGGGTGCCAGTTACTGCAGTGTCTGGATGCTCTGAGTACCAAGATACATGAGACATGGCCCGGTCTCTGTCAGATCACATAGTCTAGTGAGACAGGCAGTGTCCTGGGAGAAATGTGATGGTTGCGTGAACTACAGAGTGTGATGGAAGCCCTGAAAGCTTTCTGGAGGAATCGTGTGAGCTGGGTGCATTCTGAGGGACCAATCAGAATGATTTAGGACAAGAGAGATTGTGTCCGAGATTGGGCAGGGGAGGACAGGTCTTTTAACTATGTGTAGAGGCCCTAGAATTAAGAAAATATGGTCCCTTGGGGGCATGTAAAGTAGTTTGCTATTACCTGAGGAAAAAGTGCATGTGAAGGAGTGTGGTGAGTATGAATTGAAAGAGAGGGGACTTGGTCAAGGGACAACATCAAGAGAAGAGGCTGTACGGGTACACAGGCTCCAGATCATGCTAAGAAGTTTGGATTTTATCAGGAAGGCAGTGGTGAAATACTAGACTTGTAAGCACTTGAATGATTTGGTTAGAACCTAGAAAGACCCCAGTAAACCCCATAAGTAAAAATTTACTGATGTGAGTTCAGAAGAAAGAACATTTGATACTTTAATATTTTAAAAAATTGATATTAACTGTTATGTTTATTGATACATGTATTTTAGAAACATGTCCATTGAACGCTGACCATTTCCCTTTGTAAGGTTTTTAAAATACAGACTTTCTAGAAGAAGCAGAAATGAAGTTTATTTTCTCTTTAAACAAAATATAATTTTAAAATAAACAATCATATCAGTTCCCAAATGATTTTATCTTAAACATTATCAAAGCTTGATGGAAGGAGGCATTTCTTAATTTCAAGACAAATTATTTTAAACATCAAACACTGTAAAAAGGATTTATAAACTAGTAATCATATAAAGAGCTATTGAAAGAAAGCCTGATAAATTCAAGAAATTAAGGTTTATATTCTCTCCTTAGTAATCGTTGTCGACATTTATAGTTTGACTTGTTTCATCTCAGGGATCACAGCAGTTTGCTGCTGCTGCTTATCCTTCGATTGCGTTGGTTGTTATGTAACAGTCAAAGAAGCACCTTTCTAAAGGGAAAACAGAGCTTCCTTAGTGATCGCTGCTCTGTCTTTTTCTCATAACCAATGTTATGATAAAAGTCATCTGAAGAAGTCTTGCCATGTAAAAATATTTAGCAAGAGGTTACTGAGGGTAGAAAATATGTGGCGTTGATTATTATTGTGCCAAAATTTTAGCAGTTTTGCTTTTGAGGTTTTGAATATAATACAGTATTGTTATTATTGGTATTGCTATGAATATTGATCGTATTGGACCACATTGTTCATATTGAGTTGTTTATTGGATATAAGATTTTGGTAAAGTTTTCTAAATTCTTTATATTTTCTTAAATTAAGGGTTCAAAGTTTATCTCCTCAGGAAAACACAGGCGTGACTTTAAAAAATAATGAAAACAGTATTTGCTTGGTAGAAATTTACTTCATAAGGACAATTTGAGGGAAAATAACTTTTCATATTAAGGAAAGGATTCCTGTACTTTAGGGGAAAGCAGTGTTGTTTTACATTTAAAACTCCCCTGATCTCCCTAAATATAAACTTTGTGTATTCACCCCTCTGTGGTCTAGCAAAATACTTTGCACGTGATAATAAATGCTTATGGAATTAAATAGATCTGGTCTAAATAGGAAATGAACTTGAAATTCTCATTATACACACACACCGTCTAAACAACTGAGGTAGGTTAGGATTATGTTCGACTGTCAATAATAGAAATATCCAAAATAATAGTGACTGAAAGAAGGTTGAAATTTGTTTCTTTCTCATGTACAGTAAGTCTGTGATAACCGAGGGCTGCTGTGGCGACTCCATGAAATCATTCAGCACCTCTGCTCCTTTCAGTCCTTGCTTTGTTAGTCCTATAGAGTGGTCTTCCTTATCCGGTCCAATATGGTGACTAGAGCTCTAGTCATGACATTTATTTTCCAAACCAACTGTAGGAAAGCCAGGAAGCACAGGCATCTATCACCCTTTCCCTTTTTGGGGAGATTTCGGAGAGTGGAATTTACTTTTTATATTTCAGTGGTCAGCACTTCACTCATGGCCACCTCTAGCTGCAGAAGGGAGGGGATATAGTCCTTTTACCTGGATGCATTGCCACAGTGAATACATTTGATGTTTGGTTATTGAAGAGAAGAGAGAAGTAAATGTTGGGATAGGCAAGTAATTTCTGCAGAGGTAGTATGACTAGAAATCATGGAATGAAGTAAAATTTACTTCAGAGAGACTAGGCACTAATGAGAATTGAGACGTTTTTGAATTTTGTAATATACAGATGCTGATGTTTGCTATCCACTAGTTATACTGTTTTTTAAAAAGTACTCATTTGTTTAGTGGTGAATTTAGCTAATAGATGAGTATTGCTTAGGTAGTTTGGAATGTGAAGAGGGACAAGGGAATTGAAAATTGGTATCATCAAAAAAGATGTGGCATTATTTCACCTAAGATCTAGCTTTATTTGTGAAGTAAGATCAGTTTCTCTCCTAATAAGTATATATAATTAGAAGGAAAATATAAGCACTTATATGATATTCTTGCAGTTGGGTACCTACAGATCACTTTTTCTCTGCATTATCATTGAATATGGAAACAGAAACTTTGTATTGTGTGTCACAATGTAATTGTAGACTTACTAGTTTTATCTTTTAATCATTTTTTTAAAAATGTAGTAGTTAGAAAACATAAATCAGCACACAAATTTAACCACAGAAGAGCATTTCTCTTCTGTCGGTTCTCTAGTTACTATCCAGCGAATTAGGGAGAAAAGACCAAGATTTAATGTCAAATAATGGTCAGGAGTGAAAGATGATTTGAAGACCTACTCTCCATTTCTAGATTTGCATGGAGTGTTAGGGATGGAAAGAGTCTTTAGAAGTTTGTTTAGTTGAACCTTCTTCCTTCACATTGGACAAAAAGGTAATAAATATCATGGAAAGAAGGGATTCTGCCCTGTTTTGAAAAATATTTTTACCCCCAAACCTAACTTTTTCCCTCTTTCATGCCAGGGATTGATAGCAAGGTCTGGAAAGTTTTTCCTTTTATTAATACTAATCTCTTGGGATTAAACTTTAGTCCATTTTCTCTTAGTGTTTTATAGTAAAGATTGGAACCCTCTGGTTATTGTTATTTGTGAAGAAAATCCCTTCTATGTCACTCTGAAAGTTTTCAAAAATATTTTTCCTGCAAGTGTCACCCAAATGAACAGTTATAGCTCTTAAACTTTTTTCACTGGTGTAGTTTTCTAGCTTTAATGACAATAATAGTAACGATGACAATTATAATTATAATTATAATAGTTATTATTTTGTCTGTTTTATCTATAATATTCCAGTTATCAGGCAATGAATAGGAATTTTATTAATTATCAAGAGTCTGCTATATACCAGATGTTTTATATATTTTATTTCATTTATTCTTTATAGCAGCCTTTTGTGGGAACTGCTATTATATCAATTTCATTAGTGAGGGAATTGAGGCTTAAAGAGGATAAGTAAATTTTATAAGGCTACATAACTCTTGTCAGATATGGAATTTGAACATAGATTTCTCTGACTTCATAGGCTGTCATAATACCCACTGTACATGATGCCACCCACCCAGGACTTCTGATGACAGCAATCCCAGTGATTATAGAGCTGTGCTGCCCAGTATGGTAGCCATTGGCCATATGTAGATATTTAAATTTAATTAATTAAAATTAAATTAAAAATTCAGTTCCTTCGTTGCTCTAGTCACATTTTGAGCACTTAGTAACCATGTGTGGCTAGTGAATACACATTGGACAGCACAGATACAGAACATTTTCACCATCACAGAAAGTTCTGATGTCCTCTGCTATTCTAGAGTTTCAAGTTAACTCCAGATTCAGCTACCTGTATTTACAGTTAAACTTCCTTTTAGGGGTCCATTTATGTTCCTAGAAATTGATGCTCCCTGCATCTCCAGGGCTAATGGTAATGTGTAGGGTTGTGTGGCCTTTGCCCAAATTGCTTTCTCTCTTGCTTTTCTTCTGCCTGGGAAAGCTTCAGATATGGCGAGAAATTCAGGGAGGGGGAAGTGTGGGGGAGGGAGAGGAAGAGGGCAGTAGTTGTATGAGCTATCTCATTGTGCCAACATCCTATTAAATGGATGTTCCTAGATACTTACTGAAAAGATTTCTTACACCTCAATTTCTTTTCTCAAGGTCCTCCTTAAAATTCATTGTCTCCTCGTATTATCTAGCATAGTATCTTTATTTTCCTTTCTATGTAAAGTCCCTCAGTGTGCCTTTTTTAAAAACAGAAAACATTAATTTGGCATCCTGCTTCCCTAGCTGTGGTATGTGCAGTTCCATCACTTTCTGATTGACGGGCTCTTGTATTTAGTCAGATCTTAGTAACAATGATCTTATTCTGAAGTATGTCTTAACCCAAAGTAAACTGGTTTTAGTTGACTATTAGCTAAACTTACAAGTATTAAATTTTTTTCAAATGTATTTTTTATTTTATTTAATTCACAATTAATTTATTGGTGATTTTCGAAAGGCAAGAATCTTTAAAATGAAACAAGAAATGTACTTTGCAAATAGTGATCAAATATTTGGCAATGATTTTAAATTTAGAATCCTTGCAGGTCTGTTTTTGCTTAGCACTTTTATTCCTAATTAAGCTATCGCTTTAAATGAAAGGAAGTTGATGTAGTATGTATGCAACTGAACTTCTATTCCACAACTAGATGTCAGTGTTAACATACCTGATTAGATGTCTTGGGCGTGATTTTAATGAGATAATTCACATAATTACTCACCTATATGAGATGAAGATCAGAAAATAAATGATAAGGAAAAGAAGAAAAGAATTAAGGTACTTTCCTTATTTTAGAGTGGGATTTTTAATTCTATATTTATTGGTTTTCCCCCACCTTAATAACTATGCATGAACAATTAAACTTTTTGATTTGTTTGGTTAAGAAAGGCAGGTAGAATGTGAACTTGTACCTTTTCACTATTACCAACCAGAGGTTTCTTCCTACAACTTTTCCAGAAAGAGTGGTCAGAAAAAGGAGCATCATCGATATTCAAATGGGTGTGTGTACATATACATGCGTGTGCACAGTGTGTGGTTCTTGCCTACTTTAATAAACATATTTGAGAGCAGGAATTTTGCATGTATTGTCAGTGACATTTTTAACATCTCACCTAGAATTCTCTCTTGATATAACTAAATCTGTGTTTTTCAGTTCAGTCCTCATATAAATGGGAGCATGATACCCCTTATCCTTTTCTTGCAGATCCTATATGACAACCTTTTAAGTCATTTATATTACATTTGTCTAACTAGAGTCTCATCTTTATACACATGCTTCCTGTTGATAAATATGAAATCTGGAATAACTGAACTATCATAAATAAAATTCAGGTAAAGCAATAGCTCAAAACCCTGAAACCACCCTCCCACCCCCGCCTTCCACCTGATGGGTCTCCTTTCCCCACTTCTCTCTCCCCTTTGCAAATCACTGTTCTGGGTCATTAAGTGATGGAGCTCACTCAGGAAAAATGCTACTGAATTATACTCGCTTTGATATTTTCAGTTAAACATTTTCAAAATATGTGTAGCTTAGCAAAGATTTTTGGAGGCTAAAGATTTAAATCGTATGGTAGAAAGTATCAAGACAACTTGTCTTTGGAGCTCCATTGAAGATTTTGACAGAATTGACAGCCACACTTTTTAAAATTGTTGTGAATAAGATTAACATTTTCCTTAGAAACACACGCATTACCCCCAAACAATTCTGTTTTGAAGGCAAGTTAAATTAGTAACAATAACGTCTTAGTATATCCATTTCTGGTCATGGACATAACTCTTCAGGTTATGCATAGGTCCTGACGTAGTAACAGTCTGAGATGTGTGCATCAGTCAATGCACACAGTGCACTCGTTTGTTGACTTTAAAAATCCATTGTTTCCTGGGAATTTTCAGTTCATCACTTCTTGGATCACCACATGAAACAATCATTTGGCAATTGCTTTTTGTCAGTTTTTATGTCTTCCAGGCACATAATACAGTAGCATAAGATTAATTATTGATTATAGTACAGATCCAGCATATCACTGGATTTTTGACCAACCTGAAAAATGAGGAGTCATATTAAGCAACTCCAGGTGGTTCCAGTTTGTTGCATACAGTGGAAATGCAAGCAGGCTACATTGTGCAAATTATAATATATCTTATTTAGCAAAACAATAAAATAGTTCAATGAAGTTTATTCTGAGCTTTTACATTGATTAGTAGTAGCTTAGTTCTTGACCTGATTTATAACAAATGTGTAATTTTGCAAAGTGATCTTTATATTTTAATTTTTTTTTTGTTTAAAAGCCTACTTGATTTATATTTCAAGATCTCTCTGATGCCTTTGACAAAGATGCAGTTTATAACTTTATACTAAGATAAGTAACTAGTTATTGAATTTAAACTCAGTTGGAGGCAGTTACCTAAGATATTACTAGCTGGACTAAGAAGTTTCTGGTGTCCTGTAGACAAGGCAGCAGGGTACCTAGGAGATAACTGGTCCTAGCCACGTGTCTTGAATCTAATAGACACTTTGGAGACATTCATGCCTTTATTTTCTCTCTGGCATCATCTCCTCTAGGCTTCAGTGTATGGTTCTCTGATCTGGGTTTTATTTCCAGAGGCCTGTTACATGAGCCCTAGCTCCTTACATCCTTTTTTTTTTTTTCCCTTCTTTTTTTTTTCTGGGGGGGCGGGGCTACCTAAGCTTATTATTATCAGCAAATGGTTATTAAAGAAATAGCTTCTTGGAGCTAAGGTGTACTTTTGTAACATTTTCTCTGATATTTTTCCTAAGAAATCTCAAATACTTTTATTTTTAAAACTTCACATTTTCTCCTGTTTTGGGACAGGGTATAGGCATAATGGTTTTATACGTGTTTTGTGCAAGGAATACATAGAGGGTGGTAATTGCAAAATATAACAGCAGCTATGCTTACATAGTTCAAATTCTGACTGCTAGTTAAAGACTATGGCAGAATTTTCTGTATCTGAAAGCATTTTGAAAATGCTTTTCTTTAGCCATAAGATAGAAGGGCAGTGAAGGTATGCTGTTGGAATTATTTTCCTTACTCTTCTCACTTTCTCTCGCTGTTAAGATTTTTAATTTTTAGTCAGTGAACTTTTTACATTTGGATACCAGTGAATTGTTTATCTCATTTAAAAGCTTGCCTAAACCCTAAATGGCTGAATTTTGTAGTATGTGAATTATATTTCAATAAACCTATTTGAAAAATAAAACAAATCTTATTGAAAAATAAAACAAATCTTACCTAAAACTTACCTAAAAGCATTTTCAGTGGTATTGGGAAGCAACTTCATATTAATATTAGAAGGTGAAGAACAAATAATAGTTATTTATATGAAGTTCCAAGTGATACGGCTTTTAAGAATACACTTCTCTTTCCTATTTTTGGTTTGTTTTAACTTAAGAAAACTTTCTATTTAATTCAGAAGTGTATATCTTAATGGAAGGAGGAAAGCAAATATAAGAGATAATGACTAAAGCATTTAAATTTTATTTTTAGCATTGGAATGCTGTTAGAGAGATGAACCAGAAGTACATAAATATTCTACTTCATGCCTGGCTCCTCGTGGCCTGGTGGTCAGTTGATAATCTGAGCTCTGAGTAGATAATTGAGGAAGTGAGGAAATGTACTATGAAATGAAATTCATTATTTTTTCTCCTCTCCATAATGAGCAAATTGACATTAAAGACTTTACATTTAAAAATATTCCATTTATCATTACAGAAAGCTGTATACCTGCCCAAGTGGTGGCTGCTGTTGATGTAAATAATATCGCTAATGAAGTATACAATTATAATTTTCCTCACACACAGTTGCTGGCCAAAACGATCGAAGTAAGTAACTATTATTATTGTTTTAATAAATACATAGCAAAAAAAATGATTGAAAAACACTATAAGATACTGGTTTCTAGTGTCTTAATTGAACAAGTTATATGTAAATGAAAAAGTTTAAGGGAAGAGTTAATGTTTTATATTCTATCAGAATATAACGCTATTTTTTGCCTTTTTTTTTTTTTTAATTTCCAGCTTTAGAGGGAGGAGGAGATCAGTATTTCAGTCTCTGAGAGAGAGGATTGAAATATGAGTATGATTGACTTCTAAATGGTTGATTCAGTAATGATAATAACTGCTTAATTCTTTCTTTTAAAACAATACTCAATGTACAATATACATAGCAGGAGTGAAAAGAAGAGACACATTCATTGGCTGTTACTTACTGAGTGCTTACATTAGCAAGCCTGTGAAAATTAAAGGTGCCATTTCACCTGTGATGAACTCAGCAGAAGTATTTAACACTGCTGTACGTTATTTAAAAAATAACATGAAATTGTTTTTCTCCTAGTTTCTTGTGAAAATTTTTACACAGCCATTTCTCATGAAGCCATAATTTACATACAATAAACTGCACCCATTTTAAGAGTGCAGTTTGGGCCTCGAACAATATATACAACAGTGTAACCACCACCATCACAATCAGACTTAGAATATCCATCTCCCAGAAATGTTCCTTAATGCCCTGTTTTAGTCAGTTTCTGACCCCAGCCCCTGGCAGCCATGCATCTGCTTTTACATAACAGATTGAATTTTCAATTTCTAGTATATCATAAATAAAATTATAAGTGTGATTTTTTTTGCGTAGTTTCTTTTATGTAGTATAATATTTTTGGAACTCATCCATATTTTGTGTAGATCAATAGTCTGTTCTCTTATATTTGCTAGTAATATTCTGTACAGTGAAATATTATGTACTGTAATATGTATATCTGTTCACATGATGTGGACATTTAAGTTGCTTCCAGCTTTTGACTCTTACAGAAACATTCCCATAAGCATCCATGTATAAATCTTGTTTTCATTTCCTATGGATAAATACCTAGAATTGCTGGGTTATATGGTAAGGTTCTTAACTTTATGAGAAAACGCTAATTTTTGTTCATAGTGTTTGTATCATGTTACAGTCCTACAATCAGTGTGTAAGTGTTTCAGTTGTTTCACATTTTACCAACACTTACTGTTGTCAGTCTTTTAAATTTTAGCCACTCTATTGAGCATTTAGTAGTATTGTGACTTTTTGTGTGTGTGACATTGTGATTTTCATTTGTATTTTTCTGATGACTAATGATGTTGAGTATGTTTTCATATGCTTATTGGCCATTTCTATGCCTTCTTTTGTGATAAAATTTCTTGCTCAGTTTTTATTATTTGGTATGTTTATGTTATTGTCATTTAATTGTAACAGTTGTTTAAGTTTTCTGGGTTCAAATTGTTAGAAATATGCAAAACAAATATTTTCTCCTCTTTTGTAACTTGTCTTTTCATTTCCTTTACTGTGATCATCAAAGTGCAGAAGTTATTTGTATTTTTTCTTTTATAGGACATTTTTTTGGGGTCCTAAGAAATCTTTGTTTACCCTTTTTTTTTTGTTTTCTTCTGAAGTCTACTTTTCCTGATATTAGTATAGCCACTTCTGCTCTCACGAATACTGATTGTGTGTATATATTTTTCCATGCCTTTAGTTTTATCCTCTGTCCTTATATTTAAATTAGATTTATTATAGACAGCACATAATTAGGTCTAAATTTATTACTCATTCAAAGAATCTCAGAATTGCAGTGTTTGTACCATTTGCTCTTTGTCTTGTTATTAATATCGTTGGGCTAATTCTACCACCTTGTTATTTGTTTTCCATTTTTTCAATCTGTTTTTTGATCATTTTATCCTCTTTTCCTGTCTTCCTTTTGATTTTTAAATATTTCATTATTCTCCGCTCTAGGCTTATCAGATATTTTTAAATATTTCATTATTCTCCACTCTAGGCTTAATATATATATCTTTATATATATATATATATGATATATCTATATATATATGATATATCTATATCTATATATATGATATATCTATATCTATATATATGATATATCTCTTTTATTTTCTTAGTAGCTCTTCTAGGTTTTACAATATGCATCTTTAATTTATGGGAGCCTACCTTGAAATATCATTATAACACTTACTGTATAAATTACAATATACGTTCATTTTACACTTCTGTCTATTTTGCTATTATTGTCATGCATTTTACTGCTACAGGTGTTCTAAACCCCCAAATATGCTATTATTGTTTTTTTGGATTAAGTAGTCAAATATTTACTAAAGAGTTTTAAAGGAACAGGAAATATTTTATATTTACCTATGTATCTACTATTTTCTGCACTCTTCATTCTTTTATTTAATCAAAGATATACTTTCTTTTTCCTGAAAATCTTCCTTTAGCATCTCTTTTCATGTACATTTGGCAGGTGACAAATTATCTGAGCTCCTTTTGAGTAAAAAAGTATTTTATTTGTCTCCATTGTAAAATATAATTTTCATTGAATCCTTGGTTATATTCATTTTTGAAATTTTCATAGCATTCTATGAATTAAAATTTTTTTCTTTCAGTATTTTTTATGATCTGGTTTGCTTAATTTCTGACTAGAAGTCTATAATACTTATTTTCATTTTTCCTAATATATTTTTCTGGCTACAATTAAGATTTTGTATATAAGGTTTTCATGAATTTTATTTTGATGTGCTTTCGATGTTTTTCTTTATTCATATTGCTTGGAACTTAATATGTTTTTCTTGTTTATGATTTTTATTGAATTTAGGAAAGTTTGAGCCATTCATTACAGCCTCAAGTGTTTTCTCTGTTCTCTGTCTTCACCTACTTCTGATTTTATTTCAGATATTTTCTTTTTCATTTCTGGAAGTTTCAGTTAATTATTTTTTATGTTTTCAATTTGTCTCTTCATTATGTTTTTGTTTTCCTTTAGGTCTTTGAACAAATCGATCATATAATGACTGTTTTAAAATCTTTGCTAATTCTATCATCTCTCTCATTTCTGGGTCTGTTTCTGTTGATGAATACAACCTCATGTTTAAAAAAGGATAGAAATTTAATGGAGAACTTAGGAGTAATGAGAGGCTTTAGGGACTTTAAGTTTTATAAAACAGCATATACTGATCATTTGAAAATTTATTTTATGCAAGGCATTGTTGAGCTTTTGTAGGGAAGTCAGTCAGATGTGACTAAGACAGTCTTTGCCTTCAAGCACTTACTATTTAGCACGGGACATGGACTTATAAACCATTTTCTTTGGGACTTCTGATTGAATGTGACATAAAATAGCTATTTCTACTTTAAAACTTTATACTCATTTTCCTAATAGAAACAAGAAAAGAAAGGAAAACAAGGGATGGAAAATTATTATTAGTTAAAATAGGATTTAGCCATAAGCCAAAACAAAAACTATGAAGAATAGTATTAAGATGGAATGTGAATGGCAAAATTGCATGCAAACCTCTGGGTATCTTGTATAGAATCAAGAAGGAAAGAAACGCAAAGGAGAAGACAAAATATACCCAGCAATTGCTTGTTCAAAGCCAGGAGAAGAGACATTTAAAAATTCAAATCACTAGGCTGAAAAGGTCATTATTAACCTCTGCAGACTTTCTCACCACCCTGAATCCGAGAATATGGATTAGGGATAGAGGCACTGTGGGTATTTCCTAGAAACTGTGTGGCCACAAAGTATGTGAATAGAGATGACAGTGCTTCACTTTGTCTTTTAGCAAACTCCTAGATTCAAGTAGCCTCCATTAAAAAAAAATTAAAAAAAATAAAAATAATAATAATTAGAGAAGAACCAGTTAGAGGCTATGCTAAGATAGTATTTTTTAAAGGAGGTAAGAAACATAAAAAAGTAGAATATACACTAGAAATTATATTAAGAAGCAGAAGAAAAATTCAAAGAAACACGTCTCTGGGAGCTTGAAGCATTTAAAATAAAACATATCTTCAAAACGAGAACTCAAATATATACAAGAGGTCAGAAAGCAATAATAAGACTATAATAGGACTTGAAAAGTATCAGTAGTCTGGAAAAAGCAAAACCGAGGAGAAAAATGAAACCATTATAGAAAAAAAAGCCATGTCAGAGGAACAAAACGTAAAATGGATAGTGCTGAAAACAGAGTCATGAAGGGTGGAGCTTGAGAAAAATAAGCAAAACAAAATGAAAAAGAATACAGAACAAAATGTTGCCGAATAAATGATAACTACTGAAGACAAAGGTGATCCATAATAAACATAGTGACTCTGAAGAAGATGAGAAAACAAAGGAACAAAATAAAAGAAATACATGAAAAAAACTCCTAAAATAAAACCTACAACAACTCATGAGCTATAGTACCCATGAGCCCTTACTGAAAAATGACTCACTTTAACTAGCAAGAGATGAATCAAAGTAGAGAATTCAGGAATGAAGCTGCCTTGTTAAGAAAGAAATTATGGTTAGAAAACAGGGTGAAAATGTTTGCAGTGTAGAAATAATAATGTAATTGGAGGAGGAAAGGAAAGTGAGACTCGAAAAATATGTCTATTCTTTGAAAGGTAAATGAAGTTACAGATTTTTGACTTTATTTAATGTTATTGTTAGGAGCTGAGCTGGGAAAGACAACTGAGCTGTCAAAGGTTAGAGTAGCTGAGTAAAGCAACAAGGCAAAAATGAAAAAGTAAGGCCTTAATCACTTACTCGGGTGGTAAAAGCAAGTCTCTAAAAAGCAGAGAAAATCCAGATGCCCCGTTTTATTTCCACATCAGACAGCACACTGGTGGAGAGGTGGGTAGATCAGCACAGACGTGGGAGTCAGCTTCCTGTTGAGGGAGCCCCTAGAGTTAGGGGAAGGCTAGGAGTAAAAAGTACTGGATACTAGTCAGAGTGGGGAGAAGTGTCTACAAGGTTTCCCCCTCCTCCTGTAAGGAGGCCTTGGCAGAAATAGATGGTGCCAAAAGAGGACCTCTGCCCAAATGCAAATATGTGAAGAGCACGACTGGCCAGGGATCCGAAGACCTTGACTGCAACTGCCCTCAGAGACTGGGATGCACTGGTCACACACCAAGTCAGGAGCAATGAGGGTAGCTTCTCCAGCGAAGCTTCTACCCTGCCAGGCAAAGCCTTTGTGACTGCCTAGAGTCAGGCCTGAAAAATCACATAGAGGTTTTTAACCAGGAGCAGGACTCAGATATAAAGGTAACTAGTAATAAAACTAAAATCTGTAATTTCTTTAGGTAGAAATGGTAAATTACGAGTCACTGTTATATAAAATTTATGTTAGCAGACACCTTGCCTGGTTTGTTCATTGTTGTATTTCCACACTTAGCACAACGCCTGATATATAGTAGATACTGTGAAATACTGATGGATTAATTTATGAACATTATCTAATGAACAAGATATTGTGCCTAAAAACGGACAAATACAGGCCGATGACAACAGAGGGTAACAGTGGTTTCAGAATTAGTATTAGGTAAGATGGACTTCAAGACAAAAAGTATTTAAGAATCATAGGAAGTTACTTTATAATGTTGATTAGTACAGTTCTCAAGATTTAATTGTCATGAGTATCCATGTACAAAATAACATCAGAGTTCAAGTGCAGGAAATGGTAGGAAAGACCCACTTAATAAGTTTTCATTAAACATCTACTAGATGTCACAAAATAGGAAAACCATTGTCTTATGAATTATAAACTCAGTAATTCTGAGTAAAATATGACCAAATAAATCAAAAGCACATTAAAAGAATAATATAGCATAACCAAAATGGATTTTATTTTGGAAATGCAAAAATAGTTTAGTATTTAGGAATTCTATTAATATTATTTAACATGTTAATAATTAGGAAGAGCAGAACTATATGTTAGAAAACATTTGATAAAGTGCAGTATCTTTCTGATTGTTTTTAAACTCAGTAAAATTAAAACATGAATGTAGTATGAGGAAGAAACAAAATAAACGAAAATAGTATGAGGGACAATTAGTGCATTTTAATAAAGAGACTGATTACAAAAGTATGAGAACCAGTAGCTTCTACTACATGCAAACAAAAACATATTAGAAAATGTAATAGAAGGAAGTTCCTATTTATAGTAGCAACACAAAAGTTATAAACATAGAGAAATAACAAGAAATCTGCATGACATACATGGGAATAAGAGGTTTGAAAAATGGAAATATATTGGTATTGGATAGGATGACTAAATATTGTACAAATTTTAATTCTCTTTAGATTAACTACAAATTCACTAAAATTGTCAAAACTTATTTTCTAATCTATGAAGTTCTTCCAAAAGTTTAAATAAAAATTAAGTATAAGAATAGCCAGGAAACTTTCTGAGAAAAGAAGGAATAAAGCATGTAGGGGGAAAATAAAATGGTTCATCAACAATGATAAACACTGTTGCCACACTGAGTGGATCTAATGTTCTATGTAAGCAAAGATGTTTTTATTAACTCATATGGCCACGTTATAGGAAAAGAATAGATTTCCATTAGCTTTTAAATAGATTACAGTTGACTCAGGGACACCGACCCAATTTCTGTTTACATATGTATCTTAAACTATGTAAAAAACCTGCGATTTAAAAATGATAGGTACATGCAAAATTTTAATACAGTAGAGACAATTGAAGTGTTTTCCTGGTTAATTTAGAGAACTCAGAAAAAAGCTTTTCCTGTTTTATTCATATACTTGAACTTCTTAAAAATGTGTCATAATTAGGAAGGTTGTGATTCTGGGCTTGTCACTTTAAATTTCTAGCTAAGAATGCACTGTAAGAGTGCTTCATGAGAACTGGCAAACCCAGGACTTGTGTTTGTCTGTATTTATCTTCTGATAGATAAAACAGGAGGGAGAATAGCACATTTTTCATCTGCTTAGCCCAGTAGGGATTATTTTGATTAAACCGATCTATAATCTTTTAAAATTATTTGATTATACACAACTATAAAACAGCATAATTATTGTGGATATCTGAAAATGGGACCTTTTTCCATTTGGTGATTATTAAGAGACTGACATGAAAGGGATGGGTGAGTGGTCAATGCATCACATTTCCTAAATAAAAAAATATTGTTGATAGAGAGGTATTTAAAAATTTCCTAGACCCTAGGCTAAAATCATTACTTATAAAATAAAGTTCTTCATCTTTGACTCCAGAAAACACAGTAACATTAGACTTGATGTATTGTAGAGGCATGAAATGCCGAGGATCTAGGAAACTAGTATTCCAGCTCTGCTTTGGCTGGCTCTGGAAGTTGGAGAAAGTCACTTAATTTTTCATAGCTTCGATTTATTGCTCCACTTTCTTCACAAGATGGCTCTGAAAAGTTAGTTTAACTAAAGTTGATTTGAAAAGTATTGTTATGTAACCTTTTAGGCATGAGTAAATAAAACTATTAAGTGTTATAATTTCTGATATATTTAGTTATAATTAGTTAGCATTTCTCCTTCTTTCCTATTCTGTGCATATTTTTACATTCTTTTTTTTCCCCTCCCAAATGTTAATTCCTTAGGGCATTACACTAGAAGAGTTTGAGAGGTTATCTTTTGATATGATTTTAATGAGCCCTCCCTGTCAGCCATTCACAAGGTATGTATAAGTATTTCTCTGCTGAGAAAAAGTACTTTTGAAGGACTCAATTAATTTAAATCATACCATAGTTTTGAGCGTGGACACTTTGAAGTCCATCCAGCTGCATTTTCATCGTTTTGAAATTTTTCATAAATAATTCCTTTTATCTACTGATAATTATTATTCAGCATTAATAATGAAGGAAATAGCAATTACTGCCACATGAACAAAGTAATTTGATCAGTAGCAGATATGCAGAGACTGTGTGGGACCTCTTTTATATCCATCCAAGAGACAAGCATGTGCTGTTTAACGACGGGAAATGTATGGTAGGGGAAATGTATGGTGATTTTGTCATCTTATGAACATTATTGAGCACACTTACACAACCCTAGATGGGCTAGCCTACTTCACACCTAGGCCACAAGCCTGTATAGCATGTTACTGTACTGAATACTGAAGGTGGTTGCAATACACTGGTAAGTATTTATGTATCTAAAGGCATATAAAATATGGTATAAAAGATAAAAAATGGTACACCTGTATAGGACACTTACCATGAATGGTGCTTGCAGGACTGGAAGCTGCTGTAGGTGAGTCAGCGAGCGAGCCGTGAGTGATGTGAGGGCCTAGGACGGACTGTCCACTGCCGCAGACTTGATACACACTGTACCCTCAGGCTACACTGAATTTATAAAACGAGAGAGAAATCAACAGAAATGAAGCAATCATTAGATGTGGTAAATAAGAGACATATGAGACTGCTGCCAGTGTACCATTGTGTACTGTTTTACAGCCAAGATTTTTTTTTAAGTAGAAAGAGCACACTCTAAAATAATGATAAAAAGTATAGCGCGGTAAATACATAAACCAGTGTTTAACCAACACAGTCAATTTCTAGAGTTTTCAAGTATTCTGCACTATACATAATTATAAGTGCTGTGCTTTCATACAACTGGCAGTACAGTAGGTTTGTTTATATAGTATCACCACGAACAGGTGAGTAATGCATTGCGCTCCAATGTTATGATGGCTGTGGTGTCACTAAGCAATAGGAATTGTTCAGCTCCATTATAATGTTACGCTGATAGCAGCGGTAAGTGATTCTGTAGTACCATCACCATTTGGAATGCTGAAAGGAAAGGGAGGCCAGAATGAGAAAAAGAAACAAGATTTCTGAGGAGTCTATTCAAGTCCTCTCTCATCTCCCATCTGAGCCTCAGGTCTACTGATGATTTTGGCCCTGCTGTCAGGTAAGAGGAAACTGACAAATGTTATCGAGCAACTTATTTAAGACTGTGAAGCTAATAAGTAGTAAGGTCCTCTATTTCTACTTCTCAGACCCAATCCATCTTACCTTCTGCTTGAAAATTGGTTATATTGAATCTTATTTGTTAGATCTAATTGCTAGTCCAAATACTGCCTATTTATAAGACCTGTTTTGACCTAGTCTAACCAAGTTGCAGCTCCTGCTTGTAGAATCAAACTTTCAGTTTAAGTCTCTCTTATTTACATTTGACAAGATTATCTTGTCTTACTTACTTCAATCCGCTTAGATGGTGATTAGTCATTGATACCATCATCTCTGTGTTGCCACCCTACACAGCCAGCGCATTCATCAGAATTTTTATTGTCTCCTCTGGGGCAGAGCAAAAGGTGTCATCAGCCAACTCTGTGTGTGTGTGTGTGTGTGTGTGTGCGCGCGCACCTTTCCTAATCCAAGTGATATTAAGAGGGTAATTGATTTTATTTCTTATTGATTTCTTATTCTTCTTTGCCTCATTTATAATTTATTCGGCATATTGTTTTGTAAAAATAAATTTTAAGTGTATTTATTAGGTAGGCAAGACTTTTAAATTAAGCAAATAAGTAAATGCATTTTGTTTTCTGTAGCAGCAAAAATGATTGTATTTTTTTTGTGAGGAGCAACTAATTTTAATTCAGTTTTGATTTTTTAAAACTGATTTGATAGCTTTATGTAAAATTCCTGACAAATGTATTTGTGGTTTCTCTATTTCTTTAGAATTGGTCTGCAAGGTGATGTGACTGATCCAAGGACGAATAGCTTCATATATATTCTAGATATTCTCCCAAGGTAACACCTTAGATTCCTGTACAAGCTTACCTTAAATTTAAAAGTTTGAATCTGGAAGAATGTGATGTTGGCCATTTTTTTTAGAGATTAGCAGTTTATACATGCTGCCTGCAGATACTGTGTAGTCATTTATCTTCTTCTGCCATGACTAATAGAATAACTGCAAATGTATGCTGACTACACGCTTGCTACTACAGTGAGTGACAGGAAATTACAGCCTAATAGCTAAATTCTGCTGCCTCACATGAAGCTTATGTTAGTGACTGCTATTGCCCGTGGCATGGGAACCTGTGCTAACCCTGGAAGTCACTGATCTGAATAAATGGCAGCCCTTTGAGTTGTGCAGTTCAGAGGCTCTGTGTGAACCCATGTTTTGAGATAAACTTCAATGGAAATTAACATTTCAAATGTTAATTTTATCAGGTGTGACATGTTTATAGGGAAAAACAAATAAAATATGAGTTTTCTCCATCCCTTATAGAGTTCTTTTATAAAAAGAATTCAGAAAATTTCTTACCTCTTATTTCCCACAAGTAAGAGTTTTCTTTACTTCTTACTTCTTGGTAATGAGATGTTTGGGATTCCATTTGTTTTTGTTTCTGTTTCTTTTTTAGATTACAAAAATTACCGAAGTTTATTCTTTTAGAAAACGTTAAAGGTTTTGAAATATCTTCAACAAGGTAAAAAGTGTATTTGTCTTGTGTTCATCTTAGACTTAGTGTATTTTATAGTAGGAACAGTTATGAAATAACAATTTTAAAAATGGGCACATCAAAAAATTAAACACATTCTGATGTTTTATATATGTTATCTATTTTATTCATTAGTATTGATTTTAACTAATTAATAATGTAAACTATCACAAAGTTAGGTTCAACTCATTCTCTTCCATTTAGATATGTTTGAATTTTTACCGAATGAGCAACTGCTTTAATGAGAAGGTATTTCTCAATTTTAGCTGCTTATATCGCTGCCAGTTTCTTTAGAAGTTAGAATGTTTTCAGTAAGAATCGATCCTCTGGATCAATTTTCTGTCCTACAGATAGACGGAAGAAGCAAGCCCTGTGTCAAAGCCCTTTCAGATGGTAGCCCAGCTGGAGAGAAAGTGTCCATCTAAGTTCTTGATTCAGCTGCTGTGTCTCTAACCATGTTCCCCTATCGGATTTGCTAAAGATAGTTCCAGTTTCCATAGCAAATTTATCATCGATAGATTAGTGATTCTGACTCACACCAGTTTGGATAAATTATCTGACAGCTTTATTTATTTATAATAGAAATTATCTCTGTCCTTTTTGGAGGAAAAAAAATGTTACTTTCTAATGTAGTTTCTCAAGTACTGGACTTAAAGACCTAGGATATTCTCTTTCTAAACAACTTGAATGGAGCTACAGTTTTCACTTAGATGAAGTTTTATGTGTATTTTATATAAGAACACCATTTCCAAGTATAGGGTGAAAGCTTTTATTTCTCTTTCATTTTTTTTTTTCAGAGACCTGTTAATACAAACAATAGAAAGTTGCGGCTTTCAGTACCAAGAATTTCTGTTATCTCCAACCTCTGTAGGTACTACGATGATAAACTCTTACATAAATTTTCCCAAAGGGAATTTGAATCAGTAAGAAGACTGGATCTATTTTGGATAATATTAAAGGTTAATCTTAAAATTAGTTCCGACTTTACTTTCTAAAGACTGTAGTACAGACATATAAATTCATTTATACATATTTTATAAAAAATATGTAGCCCAAGGCTCATAGAGAATGTATTTTTCTTTCCACACAGAAAATATAGGATAGTGTCTTTTGAAAATCTGTGACATTTGGCTTTTCCAAACTAGGTGTGCTATAGTTTAGTAATGCTTCAAAATAATCCAAAATAGAAAACAAAATGAACATATGATAAATTTCTAATTACTTTTTCTGGGACATACCATTAGAATGCAAACATTGCTTTTGTTTCATGTATAAGAAATTGAAGTAATTGGTTTGATAAGATAATGTGGTAGGTCTTTGATATTACAAGTATCACTGTCTTTTTTTTCTTTTGTCTTTGTGTTTGTTAGTCTCTTGTTTTTCATCTATTATTCAGTGCTTTGCCCTGAAATTAAAAAGAAAACCCATTTCAAAAATTAGATGTACAACTGTGGAAGTTAGCAATATGTCTGATGTCTAAGTTTATTTCATATTTATTGCCTTTTAACTTTTAAAATTTAATGACTCCTTTTTTAATAAAATGAGATGATAACCAAGAATAGATATATTTGATTTATTTTATGATTATATTATCAACAATGAGTGTAAAATTATGTAGCTTCTTACTTGGAATGTAAGTGACTCATAGACGTATGATTCATCAGATTCAACCTATTCCAAGGTATAAAGCAGCAGTTTCAAAGGTTTAAGAATTTGCTATGAAGTATTCTTCCATAAATCAGTAGCAGCATTTTTTTCTGGCAGAAGCTAAAAGTATACCTGTGTGAGTTTCTTTACTGGGGCTAACAATTGATACTGATCTTTCTTATTTTCTAGTCTAACTAACTGCTCTTGTTTGCTTACATAGCTCGGCATTCCAAATTCAAGGCTACGGTATTTCCTTGTTGCGAAGCTTCAGTCAGAGCCATTACCTTTTCAAGCCCCTGGTCAGGTATTGTTGTTGTTGTTGTTCTCACTGTTATTATTACTTACCTATTGTAAGTATATCTCAATTTGCTAATTTATTTGGAGAGCTACTTTGTGGAGGTTTATGTGCATCTTACTGAGCCTACAGTGTAGAATACACCATGCCTTGGGTGTACACCCTAGGCCTTTTCTTCTCAAGATGCCACTTTTATTGCTTTAAACAAAACAAAAACAATAGAAAACAAAAACTTTTCTTTAATTAGAAAAAAAATTAAGTTAAAAGTAAAAAATTTGCCATTAGTGTTGTTAGCCCTTTTTTCTCCTTAAATTTACCTTCTGACTGTTGACTATTTTGCATCCATCATTTTCTCCCCAACAGAATCCATTAACTACTTTTAATAAAATTTAATTATACTATCTTAAAAATGGCTTAAGAATATTTTAACACATTGGTTGCATCTTCTGTGAAGTCGATGCTATTTAACCTTAGTCAATTAGAATACAGTAACGATTAGTATAAACTAGAATAAAATGTTCAGTTGCTACAAATAGGATCTCTATGCAGATGTTGTACATATTTCTGGAAAAATTGGTCTGAATGACGAGAGTTTCTGTGGTTCAGAGAAGCTCTCCATAACCATCACAGGTAAGAACTCAGTCATGTCCTACTAACGGGGTCAGTAGTGTCATTAGAACCCCTAAAGTACAATTCTAGCACGTCTCCCTTTCCATGCTGGCAATTTCAAAACCAGTGTATAAAGTATATTAGCAAAGATGTCATCTAAAAATTCCTAAAAAAAAATTTTTTTTAACAAGATAGGACTTCATACATGGTTACATGTTTTGCAGGAACAAATTTTTCCTATGGGACTCAAGAATAGAAAGAACCTTTCAGGGTAAAAAGTGCCTTTCTTTAATTACTAGTTTTTCTATAGATCATGGGTATGTTCCAGCTTTTCTTTTTTCAGGAAGGGGTATGGCAAAGTTTGATCCAAAACACATTTTCTGTAAATGTTACTGTTGCCTTCTAAACTTGTATTCCAAATACGATGCTTTGCATATACTCAGCATACTTCATATTACTTTGTTGAATGTTTTTATTAATAAATACAGAAAGCAGTAACTCCATGAAATAAATCATCTGTAGTCAGATGACACTATACATGGATGATGAATAACTTGTAATAACTCATATGAATATAAGTAAACGACAGTTTTTATCTTTTTAATGACAGTTTTATAAAGGCTAAAGAGATTTTTTTGTATGATGTTGACTGGACATTATTAATTTGTCTTTTATTTTTAAAAACTTTTGATAGTTTGTGTATTTTTACTTAATGCCAGGTACTGATGGAGTTCCCCAAAATTGAATGTGAACATACACAAAAGCGTGCAGTAGATGCAGAAAATACAATTGAAGGAAAGAAAATTGAACCAAATGTTTCCTTTGATAGCAGCAAACAGTGTTCTGGAAAAGAAGCCATTCTTTTTAAGCTTGAAACCGCAGGAGAAATTGAGCGGAAACACCAACAGGACAGTGACCTCTCTGTGCAGATGCTAAAAGATTTTCTTGAGGATGACGCTGACACGAGTCAGTACTTTTTGCCACCAAAGCCACTGCTGCGATATGCCCTCTTGTTAGATATCGTCAAGCCCACTTGCAGAAGATCCATGTGCTTTACAAAAGGGTAGGTTTTAAAGAGACTCTGTTCACAGTCATTAATATCCAAAATAACACAGTTTTTATAGCTATTTTTCCTTTAGTTCTTCTCAAAACAAGGAGCATTTTATAAAATGTTTCTGCTAGAATGATTTTTTTCGCCCTTAATTGTCTGCATTCATGTTCCAACAGCATGTGCAAGTGATAATTCCTCCTGGCAGAACATTTTGAGCACCACAAAAGTGCTCAAAAAAAGACAATGCCATTTGTTTGATGACCTTCATAGGAGCTTAATTACCCGTGGTCGAAGCATGGTTTCTATAGCTGGTGAATTGCTAACATTTTAGCACTGTTCTTTTTATGGTACATCTGACCTCAAAAATTTATGTCCACTTTCATGATCAGTGTATGAGAAGTGAATTTTTATTATCGGTATATAAAATTGAAACACCTGGCATACATTAGAGAACAATTAAATTTGATTTGGTTTTTAAAATATATAATACATTCTCATGATTCAAAATGCAAAACATACTAAGATTGTAAAACTTCCTCTTCTGTCTCTTCGCCATTCAGATTCCCTCTCTACATATAACCAGTCATTTCAGTTTCTGTATAATCTCCCAGAGGTATTATGTATGAGGGTGTATTTAAATATATATATATATTTATACCCCTTCCTTTAAATAAGTGGTAACATACTGTGTCCATTATTATGTGCCCTTTTTTAATTACATGATATAAATAGGATATTGTTGCATATGAATACATAAAAAACTCTTCTAGTCTTTTGACATACATAGGTATATCATAATTTCTTTTGCTGGTTACCTTAGGATTATTTCTTGGATGCTAATATATTTTTGATCAATTTTTTTAAAACCTGTAAAGAAGGGGAAAATTAGGCCTTTCTCGCAAATTTTGTGAAAATCCCCGAATCTGCTTTGTTAGTGCCGCTCTCAACCTCACTTGCTAAGTAGTCGCACGATTTGAAACTTCCGGCATTCTCTTACCTACAGGCTAACGGTCTTGCACAAGACACTATGTCTCTGATACATTCATACCAGACTCATTCTGATTTTATCAGACTTTGCCCTTGTACTTCCAGGGGAACGAGTTTGTTGCTTTCTATGACCTTAAAAGTTTTCACTCAGCTGTTTCTAAGTCTAATAGGTTCTTTTTCGGATTCTGATAAAACAAGACATCAATTTTGTACTGAAAAGAAACCTTGAAATTCTTTTGTAATTAAAAAGAGGGTATAAAAGAAGCCATACTGTAATTGTCTATTTTAGTGTAAATAATATAAACATATATATTATGTAAAATATATATGTGAATATATATGTGAATATATATATTCATATATATGAATCTTACACTGATAAAGTGGAATACTAGCTGCATTCCACTTTATCAGTGTAAGATGGTTGAATAAATATATTATATATTATATATTTTATGAAATATATTTTCATATATATATATGAAAACAATTTGAAAAAAGTTTTTCTCTGGTGTGACTTTCTCTTATATTTTAAATTGACCTATTAGGAAAAAAATAATGCTTATTTGTTGAATAGCCTCAACAATCTTAGGAGAAGAAATATTACTAATACCTTGCATTTCTGTAGTGTTTTATACTTTTAATGTAGTTTTTTATACAATGGTTTCATTGTTGTATGAAAAGAGTAGAAACATACTGTGTTACAGTAAGAGGCAGATGCACATTCAGTGGGCCTGTGTTTGTCATGGGTACTGGGGAGCGGGTTTTCGTGTCCATGAGAAGAAATGGTCTGGCATTATAAAAAGAGCAGTAATTGTTTTCACCTATATAATATTTGGTTTAAAGTGGCAGGGATGCAAATACTAAATAGTACTTGGATATAAAGTTGTAACAAGTGCATACTAACTAGTGATGAACATTTTAAAAAATGACAGTTAATACAAAGAAATTACAATAAAACATAATTTAAAATAGTATTTATGCAACTCAAAAACTATGCCAAGTTTAGTGTCTGAGAAGTTTAAATAGAATGATCTTATTACAAATCATATTTATGCGATATTATCTAGAATATTTCAGAAGGATAAATTTTGTAGATTATTCGGGAAATGTTTAAGATATTTAGTATTAACAAATACATTATATGCTGTATAACATTCATGTTAATTTTTCAGTTATGGAAGGTACATAGAAGGGACAGGATCTGTGTTACAGACTGCAGAGGATGTGCAGGTACTATGCATGCTTTAGAACTAAATCATTTGAAAATTATTTTAAATAAAATTATGTTTAATATGTAAAATTTGAGAATGTTAAAATAATTTTAGATGTTCTGGGAATGAATAGATATGTTATTTATTCATATTCATGTATATAGTAATTCTTTACTATAGAATATTTTCTTTTTCTTGTTACATATGAGTCCATGTAAAAAGAATGTTCTATGTTTTATTTTCTTTTTATTCTTACCTTTTGTATTTTTTATTCCATAAAGAGTAACTTGACATGCAGTGTAAGATGGTTAATTTTTCTAAAATTACGCACAGATATCTTAATATTGGAGCCTTTCTTTGGAGCACGTACTATAAAACCGCCTTTTAGGGAAAGGAATCTATGTTTTAGCAAGGCTTTTTAGTAATACTTTAGTCATAAACTCTTCATGATGTCATGCTTGAACATAAGCTTGATATATTGCAAGTTTTATGCTTTTGAATAAGTTTGAAGTGAACTCACATTATCTTTTATACTGATTTTAACTCATTATTAATAAAATATACCCATGGTATAAATCCTATCAGAGACAAATGAATGTCTGTATTTGAGAAATCATATTTACTGAATATATTTTATCATTTTAAGAAAACAGTTTAATGAAATTGATCATAAATCATAAACATTTTAATGATCTACTTGTTAACTTTGTAAAATTGACTTCATTAGTCGATCAGGTTTTTTTGTGTGTATTTCCCTGTATTTCTTTTATGTTATATTGTCATTTATTGCTTATGTTCTTACGATTTAATTTTTAAGGGATCAAAAATGACAGATACACTGCAAGCGTCCTGTTCTTTTTCCACATTAAGGTTTTGTTCATTCTCAAAGTTTACATTGCCGTTGATGAGCCAATGATACAGTTTGTGGCACAGAGACATTTTGCTCTGTGCATTTTGCCATCATGTGTCACGGCAAACTATATATACGTCGTTTTTAAACTGTCACAATATAGATGATCTTATCTTAACAAATCTAGCTGCATTCCACTTTATCAGTTTTCTTGGATGTTTTCTTACAGATTGAGAATATCTACAAATCCCTTACCAGTTTATCACAAGAAGAAAAGATAAAAAAATTGTTAATGCTTAAACTTCGATATTTCACTCCTAAAGAAATAGCAAATCTCCATGGATTTCCTCCAGAGTTTGGTATGTGGGATACATGCAGACCTCAGCTTTCATTTATTAAATGTCCCAAAATTCATTAGGGACTCATATGTGTATTTTATGAAGAAACCCTTGGTCAGACAGATGATGTAAGAAACCTTTTGCCTTTCCCAATTGTGCAATATTTGACATTTCCCACTTTTGTTTATAACCTGCCTCAATCCATTCCTGTCAGACTCAATTCTCCCTCTCCCTCTACTCCAGTAATGGTCCAGAGTGACCTCAGGAACAAGGGACCAAATCCGCAGTTCCTCACCAATCCCTGCATTAGTAGCATCTCTTTCTCCAGTGTATTTTCTTGCTTCCAGAGGACCTCGTCTGATAACCTAACACTACATCATGTGAAAGTATGCCGTGGATTGTCTTTCACTTATGTAGACTGAGGAATTTAATTATTATTTTTGTGAGAGAGGTTTATCCTCTTCGAAGTATCCATTGTACGCCTTTGTCGTTCCTTACAGTGTTTAAGTGGAGAAAAGAAAAGGTGGAGAAGTGGTCTAGGAAGGAGCTTTCCTAGTGGAAAGAAAGGGTGACTCAGGGGCATAGATGCCAGAACTGACAAAAGATTAGGGGACCTGAGGTAGGGAATCTCAAGAACAAAAATGAAGATACCATGGTAGAGTAAGAAAGACAAAGCCCTAACTCTGCAGTCCCGGAATCCAAGGATCATTGCTATTAGGAGATGGGACATGTTGGCTCTGCTTCTTAGAGTAGCCTACCCCCTTCCTCACCCCACTTCCTTGGCGCCTGTGGTCTCCCCGTATGGATGCCATGAGTGTCTTAGGCTGGGATGGGTATGTTTCCCGTAGCTGGCTCATGGGAACGGGAAAGACAGACCTTCTTAACGTGCTTTCAAGGGCTACACGAGGGAGAAATGTGTTTTTGATAACTCTGGAGTATGAATGCAGAAAAGCCAAACTTCACTACATCTAGTATTGTTGTAATAGTAATACAGCACTATTCTTGAAGCACGTAATGTTCTAAATAGATCATGTTTTAAATTCTAAATAACAGATTTACAGGTGAAGTTTTAGATTACAACATATCCTTTTGTATGTTAGGAATACAACTGCCAATATAATTTGACTACCCTCTTGGTAATTGATTCTCTGAGCGTAGTCACAGCAACCAGATTTATTTTGTACTCTGCCTTTTTCTTGATGATCTCATTCAGTCACAAATATCCTGGGGAGTGTTATTTAAGAAAAACACAGACTTTCCTTGTCTTATGTCACA
>NW_011888877.1:401845-414573 GCF_000151845.1 Pteropus vampyrus | reverse complement strand
GGTTTATCCTCTTCGAAGTATCCATTGTACGCCTTTGTCGTTCCTTACAGTGTTTAAGTGGAGAAAAGAAAAGGTGGAGAAGTGGTCTAGGAAGGAGCTTTCCTAGTGGAAAGAAAGGGTGACTCAGGGGCATAGATGCCAGAACTGACAAAAGATTAGGGGACCTGAGGTAGGGAATCTCAAGAACAAAAATGAAGATACCATGGTAGAGTAAGAAAGACAAAGCCCTAACTCTGCAGTCCCGGAATCCAAGGATCATTGCTATTAGGAGATGGGACATGTTGGCTCTGCTTCTTAGAGTAGCCTACCGCCTTCCTCACCCCACTTCCTTGGCGCCTGTGGTCTCCCCGTATGGATGCCATGAGTGTCTTAGGCTGGGATGGGTATGTTTCCCGTAGCTGGCTCATGGGAACGGGAAAGACAGACCTTCTTAACGTGCTTTCAAGGGCTACACGAGGGAGAAATGTGTTTTTGATAACTCTGGAGTATGAATGCAGAAAAGCCAAACTTCACTACATCTAGTATTGTTGTAATAGTAATACAGCACTATTCTTGAAGCACGTAATGTTCTAAATAGATCATGTTTTAAATTCTAAATAACAGATTTACAGGTGAAGTTTTAGATTACAACATATCCTTTTGTATGTTAGGAATACAACTGCCAATATAATTTGACTACCCTCTTGGTAATTGATTCTCTGAGCGTAGTCACAGCAACCAGATTTATTTTGTACTCTGCCTTTTTCTTGATGATCTCATTCAGTCACAAATATCCTGGGGAGTGTTATTTAAGAAAAACACAGACTTTCCTTGTCTTATGTCACACAGTGAGTGAGAACATAATAAAACAAAGAGCTGGGAGTTAAACTCAAGAATTTAACCCCCAGTCTGCTTTCCTGATTAGTTTTTCTTCTTTTTTAGAATGAACAATCAAAGGTACTTTCCATAGTACTAAAGAGAAAAAAAGAGATTTACTCTCTAATAGCAACTAATTCCTCAGTTTTATCCAAGTGCTTGTTTTTCAAGTAGTAGTCAGCACTTCGTAATACTGAAACTTAGCATGGACCCCAGAGTCAGACTGACTTGAGTTCGAATCCTAGCTCTACCCTGACCACTATCTGCCTTAAGTTTATGCATTTGTAAAATGGGGATAATTGCAGCACCAAAGTCATAGGGTTGTTGTGACAGTTATGTAAGTATACGTAAAATGTTTATAAAATATCTGACATATAAAAAGTGTCAGTTTTTTTTTTCTTAAATCATAAGTGTTTATTTGCTTCTCTCACCTTTACTTCATAATTATTTTTCTTATTATTTAGCATTTGCAGTTGGGTAAAATAGGACTTTCAAAGCTCTCTGAAAATATATGCATACTACATACAAGAAAACTTTTTTCGTTGCTTGACCTTCTTTTAAAATATGTGATATATTTGTATAGTCAGGCCTGCCCTAGCGTCGCCACTGAGCAGCACTCTGCCAGAACTGTCCTTCACATATGCTTTTGACATTGTCGACTCTGGGCATTGTTTGAGCTGCCTGTGCACTGGCCATGATGGATTTGCATTGATTTTTTCCTTTCATTTTACCCTGGTTCCCTTTGTGACTAGTTGCATGCATTTGTGAGACTGCAGGCTTTGGAAGGGAGGACTACTAACCTGCACTTAATGAAAAAGCTGCTATCTTGATTTCATTAATTCTATGTTTCTTTGTTTTTGAGGATTATTATTTTTTTAAATGTACCTAAGTTTTTAAAAAGTCACCTTTGACAAAATTATGTAATTTTTTCCATAAGCTAGTTTAGAGTCTAATATCTATCTATATATAAAATATACGCACACATATATAATTTTTACAGATCTGCTTTGTTTTCAAACCTTTCTTCTTCTGTGATCTATTGTTAATATTGCAAAAGCTCATTCCTGCAATATTCTAAAAATCTGTAGATATATTTGTACCTCTGGCACTTTGAATTTATTTTTGAGAACTAATAAGCTTGCCTGAGACATATTATCTTTATAATAGCAGTTTTATGATCATACTCAATTGCAAATTTAGTTTTATTATGGTAATTACTGTTATTATAGTAAGTATAAATCAAGTGTTGATGAGACGACTTTATCATAAGCAACTCTACCTTCTGATCCTCAGAAGTATATGAAATTTTGTAATTCTTAATGCTCTTCAATTATTTCCTTTATTTTATTATCTAATTTGTTTTTCCTTTATTTAATTGCTATGCCAAAGGATACTGAATGTGAACTTCTAACATTGTAACTAACATTATGATGTACATTCTTAGGCATAGACAATCTTTTATATTGGTCCTTACAAGACTTTGTTCAGGCAAATGTAGGCCATTTTGTTTTGATAGAGAATGTAGCAAATAGAAGTCCACTGTGAGAAAGTCAGTTTGTAAAATCAGAATATTAAAAACGACTGTGAGGAACTTGTATCCAGAATATATAAAGAACTCTTACAACTCAACAATAAAAAGAAAAATAATCCAATTTAAAAATGGGCAAAAGACTTGAATAGACATTTGTCTAAATAAGATAGACAAATGGCCAATGAGCACATGAAAAGATGTTCGGCCTCATTAGTTATGAGGGAAATGTAAATTAAAACCACAGTAGATACTGTTTCACAAAAAGATAATAACAGTGTTGACAAAGCTATAGAGAAATCGGATTCCTTTATACTGCTGGTGAGAATATCAGATGGTACAGATGCTTTGGAAACCAGTTTGGCATTTCCTTGACTGTTAGACGTAGAGTTCCTGTATGAACCAGTAATTTCATCCCTAGTTGTGTATTCAAGAGAATCGAAAGCAAATGTCCATGCAGAAACTGATAATAATGTTCAGAACAGCATTGTTCATAATAATCAAAAAGTAGAAACAACCCAAACTTCTATCTGTGGATGAATGGATCAATAAAATGTGGTATATCCATACAGTAGAATATTCTTTGGCCATTAGAGGAATGAATTATTGGTACTTGCTATAACAAATGAGCCTTGAAAACATGCTAAGTGAAAGAACGCAGAATCAAAAGCAGCATATTATGTGGTTACATTTATATGAAATATTCACGATTGGCAAATCCATAGAAACAGAAAGTAGATTACTGGGTGAGGGACAGGGAGGGGAAATAGGGAGTGACTGTTAATGGGTACTAGCTTTTTTTTATTGAGGTATAATTGACATATAATATTGTGTTGGTTTCAGGTGTGTAACATAATATATTGTAAAATGATAACCACAATAAGTCTAGTTAACATCTGTCACCGTACATTACAAAAATTTTTTTTTTCTTGTGATGAGGACTTTCAAGATCTACTCTCTTAGCAACTTTCAAATATGGAATACAGTATTACTAGCCTTAGTCACCATTGTGTTCATTACATCTCCGTGACTTACTTATTTTATAGCTAGAATTTTGTACCTTTGGATCCCCTTCACCCGTTTTGCCTCTCCCCACCAATCTGTTCTCTATATCTATGAGCTTATTCTCTTTTTTTGTTTGCTCGCTTTGTTTTTTTTTTTAGATTCCACATATAGGTAAGATCGTATGGAGTTTGTCTTTGTCTGACTTAATTCATTTAGCATCCTCATTCTCCATCCATGTTGTTGCAAATGGCAATATTCCGTTCTTTTTTATGGATGAATTGTAGTCCATTGTGTGTGCACGTGCACGTGTGTGTGTTTGCATGTGTGTGTATCTCACATTTTTTTTATCCATCTATTCATCCATCTGTTCATCCATCTATCCATCTATTCATCCATCGATGGATAATTAGGTGGTTGTTTCCATGTCTTGGCTACTGTAAATAATGCTATAGCAAACATGGGAGTGCATACATCTTTTCTAATTAGTGTTTTTGTTTTTACTGAATAAATACTCAGAAGTAAAATTACTGGATCATATGGTATTTTGATTTTTTAAAATTTTTGAAGAATCTTTATACTTTTTCTATAGTGGCTGAACTAATTAGCATTCCCATTAACAATAAACAGAGGTTCCCTTTTTCCATGTCCTCACCAACACTTATTTCTTGTCTGTTAATGGCCATTCTAACAGGTATGAGATAATATCTTATTGTGGCTTTGCACTTCTCTGATGGTTAGTGATGCTGAGCATCTTTTCATAAACCTGTTGGCCATCTGCATGTCTTCTTTGGGAAAATGTCTATGCAGAGCCTCTGCCAAATTTTAATTGAATTGCTTGTTTTGTTGTTGTTGCTGTTACTATTGAGTTCTTTTATATTTCGGATATTAACTCTTTATCAGATTTGCAAATATTTTCTCCCATTCGGTAGATTGCTTTTTCATTTTGTTGATGATTTCCTTTGCCATGCAGAAGCTTTTTAGTTTGATATATTTCTACTTGTTTATTTTACTTTTGTTGCCTTTCCTTTTGGAGTTGGATACAAAAAATTATCCATAAGACCTCTGTCAGTGAGCTTACCACCTATGTTTTCTTCTAGGTGTTTCATGGTTTCATGTCTTGTATTCAATTCTTTAATCCATTTTGAGTTAATGTTTGTATACGACCTAAGATAATAGTCTAGTTTCATGCTTTTGCATATGTCTGTCAGATTTTCCAACACCATTAATTGAAGAAACTGTCCTTTGTCTATTTTATATTCTTGACTCCTTTGTTATAAATTAATTGGCTTTATATGCTTGGATTTATTTCTGGGCACTCTGTTATGTTCTGTTGATCAATGAGTCTATTTTTATGCTTGTACCATACCATTTTGATCACTATAGCTTTGTAATATGGTTTGAAATCAGAGAGTATGATGCCCCCATCTTTGTTCTTCTTTCTCAAGATCTGTAGTTCCTAATGACTTTTAGGATTGTATGCTCTATTTCTGTGAAAATAACCATTGGAATTTTGTTAGATATTGCATTGAATCTGTAGATTGCTTTGCATAATGTGGATATTTTAACAATATGAGCACAGAATGTATTTATATTTATTTGTGTCTTCTTCAGTTTCTTTAATCAGTATCTCATAGTTTTCAGTATATAGGTCTTTCATCAACATACTTAAATTTATTCCTAGGTATTTTATTCTTTTCAATTGTACTTATAAATGGGATTGTTTTCTTAATTTCTCTCTGATAGTTCATTATTAGTGGATAGAAACACAACAGACTTTTATATATTGATTTTGTATCTGCAACTTTACTGAATTAATTTATTAGTTCTAACAGTTTTTTGGTTAAGTCATTGGGGTTTTTGTATACAGTATCATGTCATCTGCAAATAGTGATAGTTGTGCTTCTTCCTTTCCAATTCGGATACTTTTTTTTTTTTTTTTTTTCTCTAATTACTCTAGCTAGGACTTCCAATATTATGTTGAATGAAAATAGGAAGAGTGGGCATTCTTGTTCCTGATCTTAGAGGAAATTTTTTAGCTTTTTACCATTGAGTATAATGTTAGCTGTGGGCTAGCTTTCTTTTCGAGGTGATGATGAAAATGTTCTGGAACTAAATAGTGGAGATGTGTGCAAAACTCTGTGACTACACTAAAAACCATTGTACACTTTATAAGGGTGAATTTTATAGTATGTGAATTCTATTTTCATAAATCTGTTATTAAAACAACTATGAAGTAATGGTAGCCACTGCTTTTCCTAAAGTGCACTAATGAACAGATTTCTGAGTTCTGTGGATAGTATATGTATATGTGTGTGTACTGCATATAATATATGTAACATATAGTAATATCACATTGTGTCATGATGTATTGTTATATAATATTTTTGGCTCCAAATTCCCGTTTGTTAATTGAACTTCGTGGAGACCTTAGGGACTTATAAATGTAAATGATCACTGTTCTCTTACATCCTTTTATGTCTGCAAATTATTATTACAAATGATTGTATTATAAATTGTTCTCTCTCTTTTCTAGGATTTCCTGAGACTGTAACGATGAAACAGCGTTATCGTCTACTGGGAAATAGTCTCAACGTGCATATAGTAGCTAAGCTAATCAAAATCCTATGTGAATAATGTAAAAGTAACTCTGAAGGATGGTTACAGTGTTCCTTCACATCCAGGTGGTCATTCTGAAATTCTATTTTAAATCGATTTTGATGAAATTCAACTAAATTACTTTAATCTCTCTTTAGTAAGAAAGTTGGATTTATTACAAAATGCTAGTTTGTTTCCGTAAATTTATATTATTCCGTTTTGTAAATTCTTGTTATCCTTTAGGTGAATATATTTTCATGTGAAATTGTTAAATATATATGTAAAATATTCTCTTTATAATATGATATAAACAAATTCAGGAATATTAGAATTTAGTGTCTACATAAATATTTTATAAAGTGTCATGACAGGCATAGTATAATGAACCTGAGAAGTCGTATATTTTTATGTTAATTAAAGAAGTTGCTATATGAATTGTATCATTTTACTTTTTGTTAGATGATTATTCTGAATTCTAAAATGATGATTCTAATTCTAGCCTGTTTCAGCTATTGAATGTTTCACTTAATTTCACTTCTATAAACATTCCTTTATTTTATCGAAACAAATGCTTATACTACTTTAAACCAAAGAATTGTTATTCACTTTATACAATAGTCTGCAGAAAATGTCAGAAAAAATCATTCTAAATCCTTGATTACCTCTGCTACAGAAAGCCACGGACTATATAGGTACATATTACCTTTAATTCTACCTCCATTTGAAAGGCAAAACTCATTGTCCCTTCTTCATTTGTGCATACTTCCTTTTAGTTTGCTTTTATCAGAGCTAGCTTTTGTCTTCCTTCTCAGCTTCTTGTTGTAAATTGAATTTGCCATCACGTTCTAAGGAGAGTAGCGTGGCATTAAGATTTTAGGGAGAAAACTCTGCCCTCTGACCCCATTCCTTATGACAGATCTGTGAATTTATAACTTGTAACCTTCTCTATCACCTTTTCAGTAGGCTTCTTGGAATTAGGGTTTCTAATTGGACTAAGTCTTGCATCAGAAATCCCATGGTTTTGATTTCAGTGATAAAAGCAAGTGACGTGGAGGAGAAATGAAAAGAAATAAGACAAGAAATTATATCACAAAATTTTAATTCATGTTTTCTTAAAAGACGGTCATTCGATGTGGAGAAATTGGAACCCTATGCATTGCAAACAAATGAAAAGAAACAGAATTACCTTATGATCCAGTAATTCCACTTCTGGGTATTATCCAAGACAACTGAAAGTGGAGATTTACAGATATTTGTACACCAGTTTTCATAACAGTATTATCGACAATAGCCAAAAAGTGGAAACATCCAAAGTGCCCATCAGGAGATAAATGGATATGCAAAATATGGTATATACCTAAATGGAATATTATTCAGCCATTAAGAGGAAATTCTGACATATGCTGCATCAAGGATGAACTTTGAAGCCATTATGCTCAGTGAAATAAGCCAGACACAGGACAGATTTTGTATAATTCCACTTACCCGAGGTATGTAAAAGAATCCAGTTCATAAAGACAGAAGGTAGACTAGTGGTCACCAGGGCCTGGGGGGCCTTGAGGGTGGGTGTTAGTTTTTAATGGCTGCGGAGTTTCTGTTTGGTGGTGAACAAGTGCTGGAGATGGATGGTGGTGACAGTTGCACAACAGTGTGAGTGTACTTAATGCCTCTGAACTGTACACATAAAAATAACGGAAATGGCAAATTGTATGTCATGTTCATTTTACCTACGTGTGCGCACACACACACAAAAATAGTTTTCCCCACCGCCATTTTTTTTCAGAAAAACTCTGATAAATATGGATATAGGGCAGCTGTAGGCCAGTGCATATATGTATCAACTATCAACATCTACATTTTGTGTAAATGTTTAAAGACATAGCTTATTACAAGTCTCATAAATTTTAGTATAAAACAATGTGAAATTACTTTGGTATATTTTACTAGGTTCTCATCGCTGCAGAAATATTTTTACCAATAAAAATGCTCAGAGTTTCACTATGATTATGCTATAATTATAGTATCCTGTGCCCCTTAAGCAATGTTACATAAAATAAGCGTTGAGTTACAGTGCGGTAACTATAAACACATGAGAGCTCTGTGGAGACATTCATTTACAAACTAGAAGATAGAATATAGGTTTGTGAAATATTTTAAATAATTGAAGTATATTCATGGGCAGGTGGTGATTCTTGCCCTTAATTCGTAATTGAAAATATACAGTAGCAAGCATAAATTCACACTTTATAATTTGCCAGCGTGTCATTTAATTAGCATATACACTTGCATAGTTAATTTAGAAACTCATTTTATTGAATGCCCACTATATGTTATTTGTAATAAATATGCATAAAACTTGCCCTGGAAATTTCTGATATCTGGACTTAATATATTTATTTAGTATTTTGGAAAATAGAGCCTCTCCTTTTAAAAAGAAGTGTACGTTATTAAATCTATGCCATTTCTAACAGTCAACTAATTTTTTATTCTCCTATTTGCATCACTTTTGCTCTTTTAAATGGCTTGCCAAATAACTTTAAGTTATTTATTAACTTGCCTCATATTTTTAGTAGCTTTTTTTGGACCCCAAAATAATGGATAAGTGATAGTCAAATGAGTTAATACAAACAAAATGAATCATATTAGAAAATGATTTGAAGAGGAGATGGGTAGTTATTATAGGAAAAAGTGCCAGCGCTTATAATCTTTTATAAGGGGATCTCATGATGTAGGTTTTTATTAATTCGTTTTAGATCAATATTCCTCTCACTTTCTCAGGAAACTTACATTATTGTTCTTTCTTTTCAATATTTAAACACCATCTCAATCATTCCTAGCGTTTTCTATGTTCAAATCTCTTTTATATTAAAAACAACAATGACAACCACAAGTATAAACCTCCCTAGTTCCTATATTCCTCTTTTGTCTCTTCCCTTTCATAGCCATCCAAATCTCTTAGGTTATCTATAATTATCCCCACTTATGCATCTCTTGTCCAACTCTTCCACTGCTCCACTATATCTTTGGCCTTGGTCAAGCTACCAAAAAGAGCGTTTACTCTCATGATCGGAGATCTCTGTGTGCCTGAGGTTCTCAGTCCTTATCTTCCCTTACTTCTCAGTAATGATCAACACTCCTCTTTCTTGATATGGTTTCTTCCCTTGGCCTCCATGGCATCACACTCATATTTTTTTTCTAATTAAAGCATAGTTGACATACAATATTATATTAGTTTCAAGTGCACAACATAGTGATTCAACGTTTTTGTGTCTTAATCTTTATTGGTAGGCCATAGAACCAAATGATGGGGGGAGGGTGGTGAGTCACCTGTTACTGAGGGGTCAGCTGACTCTATTCAGGCATGTCTGAACATTGTGTTCTGGCTATTAAATCAGACCTGTGTGGTGGGCACTGCCCCGTGCCAGCCAACTTGCTCCCTCTCACAGGTAGAGCCTTTTAAAAGGACAAAACCAGTAGTTGAAATTGTGAAAGTTGAGGGACTACCCAGCACTTTAAAAAAAATTGAGGGTAATGAGTAGGGTTTCTTAACAAAAATCACAATCTATCTTTTGTTCTAATGTCAACCTAGTTCGGAGAAGAAGTTATTAGACTGGGGGCTTCTGAGGCTAGAGAAATGAAGCTGAAAATGAGTGAAAATGGTTTAATCATAGTTATCGCAGTACAGAATAAAGAAGTAACATCTACGTCAGCCAACCTCCCGCCCATATGGCAGGTTGCAGGCTGCAGGCCAGCCGTTGTGTCTGCATCCAAACTAAAATAGCTCTGGTTGCTCTTGCTGTTTAAATTATAATTTTATAATTTAAAATCAAAATTTAGAGTCTAGTGGTTCCCAAATAAATCAAGATAACAAAATAAGGATCTAGTTTTAAGCTTATATAGACAAAGTATTTAAAGTGTGTTTTCCTGAGTTGCTTATGTTATTTGAGAAGGTTAACTTTTCATAATTTAGTCTTCAGCTTGGAGCTACAACTGTTTTAGGGCACTAGTTACAAACTGACTTACGAATAGCTTTGGACTTTGAAATTCAATGAGGGTCATATTGTCTCAGCACTTTTTTCAGAGCCTGTCATTGAACTCATTATGTAATTTTTCAAGATATCCTTTGAATCTCTCTGTCTTAGAACTCTCTTCCTCTCAAATTCTAATGTCAGAGTAAGCTACGTACAACTGTCATATCCACTTCTTAACATGCATTTTTTTGATCCAACTCTAATCTAGTCTCTTCCTTCTTCATTTCTCATACTCTCCGAGATGTCTAGTTTTGCCTGTAATATTTCATGTGGGAATATCTTTTTGCATATTTTATTAATAGGTAGTAAGAATTCTAAGCGTGTTCTTCAACTTGAGTTTACACCGGTCAACCTATCTGCACCCTTTCCCCTCTCCTGTCATTCCTCCATTTTGCCACTAAAATTTTAAAACTTCAGTTTTTTTTTTTTGTATTAGTCAATCTGTATTTTTTAAATTAAATTTCCATAAAACTTCAGTTTTTAAAAAATTTATTTCTCCAGTCTCTCTGTCTCTTGTTTCTCTCTTTAGGACTTCTAAGAACTTCTTACACTAAGATACTCATGCTCTTCAAAATCATGCAACCGTGACCCAAAGTACATCACTGTTTGTCTTGATTTGTAAGTTTATTCATTTTACAATTTATTTGTTCAGTAAATATGAGCATGCACAGAGAACTTTTTTGGCTTCCTACTCTCCAAGTTCTCAAATAAATTGGTTTTATATTTACCATAAGTAAATATAGGTTCTGAGTCTAATATTCAACTACATCCAACACTTACAACTCTCCCTCAAGTACACTATACTTGATTTTCAAAGCTTCCGAAATCTTATTTTTCTTACAATATGAATCTAGATAGAAATTAATTTTCCCATAGAACTCTTTATTGTAGCCCTAGGTTCTCATTTCTTTGCTTGTGTGTACTATGGTTTCCTTGTTTACTTTAAGCATTTGCTCTATATTTTGTTTGCATCTTTGTATTTATTCATATCAGGGTAGATTCACATTATGAGTAAAAATAGAGAAGATGTTTATTTAGCCAAGTTGGGTCTATAATCAGATGAGATCACAATCTAAAGAATATAACGAGAGAGAGGAGCACAAAGGTTTGGAGCTGAACTCTTATGTTTCTGAAGATTCAGTCCTTAGGTCTCTCTACTCTTCATTGTCCAAGCCATTTTTTCTCAGAGATCTCACCCTTTCCTACAACTTCTATCTTTTTGCCAGTGACACCCAGATGGCTCCAGATCTGATAGTTTTCTTAAGTCCTAGAATTTTATGCTGGGACATTTTTAATTTGAATATCTTCCTGTTGCATCAAATTTAACATATTTGAAAACAAATCATCCTCCATTCTAAAATCAGTTCCACTCATGACCAACTTCAATATTTCTCTTTATGGTACTGCTTCTCTCCTAGTCTTCCAACTTCGAACCCCATCAGCCAAGATCTCTTCACCTTCTCACTCTATTTTCACTTATCAGCTTCTGTTAATAAAATAACCTTCCCAAGAATGCCTTCTTTGAGCCATGATTTATTTTAGGAAAACAGAAAAAGTCTGGTTAAAGTCTCAAAACACCTGCATATTTGCAGTCAGATTTGTATGCTTAGCTAAACATATAGACATTTGACAGATTTCAGCCTTTTAAATTTAATCTAGCATGAGTATCATTTTTGTTAAAATAGTTATTTTGCTCACTTTGTTGTTTATACAAATACAGTTAAATTTCACACACACACACATGATTGAAAATACCCAGTGGAATGTAATATTCCTTGTGTAGTAGATAGATATAAGCTGAGTGGACCATTTGAAACTTATATGGATGAATAAACAATAAATTGAATAGTTTCTATGATTAAAATTGGTTTTAAGTGAAAAAATATTTCATGTTTTAGAGAATGTAAACTTCCAGGAGGGCAGAGATTTAAGGTTTTTTAAATTTATTTTTATTGCTACCTTTCCAGTGACTAAAACAGTACCTGGCACAGAGTACACACTCAATAAATATTTGTTAAATGAGTGAATATAATTACTATACTGGATTGATATAAAAGCAGCATAAAAATCATCACACTGTGGAGTAAAAACAGTGTCATTAAGTCATTTTTCCTGAGAACTATTTGTCTTATTACTATTTCTTCATACACAGAGAAATAGCCAAATTTACTCAAGTTTGAAACACATGATTTAAAAACTAATTCTAGGATAGGGCTTGCGCTTTTGGCTTTCGGTGAATTCATGCAGATAGAAAATTTTAAAAATACTGTATTCTGATTTTTTTGTCTGGACAAGAAGGCAGATTCATTTCTCCTTGTTCCTCCCTGATAAGTATAATGATCAATTTTGGGTAAGTATGATTATAAAATAATGTAAGAGGCATCGGAAAGAGAACTCTGACAGGTAGAAAGAGGAAAACAAACCGGCTAAGGACTCCCAAGACTGGAAGGGGAACATAATTATAGATCTTATGACCTCCCACCCAACAGAAGAAAGGAACTCAGGCTTAGTGTTTCCCCACCCGCAACTTAGCAACATAAGGGAGTCCAGAATGGCTTGTTTCTACCCCAGATGGAACTAGAGTCCTGTTGATAAAACCGGGTGAGTCTGATACCACCAGCAAGGACAATGTATAGGAATCCCCACTGACAAGTATCCAGGGGAAGCAGTCTGCCTCCCTGCCGGGCCTGAGACTTCTCACTTGCTGGGAGATA
>NW_011888877.1:396984-401795 GCF_000151845.1 Pteropus vampyrus | reverse complement strand
GCTCTATATTTTGTTTGCATCTTTGTATTTATTCATATCAGGGTAGATTCACATTATGAGTAAAAATAGAGAAGATGTTTATTTAGCCAAGTTGGGTCTATAATCAGATGAGATCACAATCTAAAGAATATAACGAGAGAGAGGAGCACAAAGGTTTGGAGCTGAACTCTTATGTTTCTGAAGATTCAGTCCTTAGGTCTCTCTACTCTTCATTGTCCAAGCCATTTTTTCTCAGAGATCTCACCCTTTCCTACAACTTCTATCTTTTTGCCAGTGACACCCAGATGGCTCCAGATCTGATAGTTTTCTTAAGTCCTAGAATTTTATGCTGGGACATTTTTAATTTGAATATCTTCCTGTTGCATCAAATTTAACATATTTGAAAACAAATCATCCTCCATTCTAAAATCAGTTCCACTCATGACCAACTTCAATATTTCTCTTTATGGTACTGCTTCTCTCCTAGTCTTCCAACTTCGAACCCCATCAGCCAAGATCTCTTCACCTTCTCACTCTATTTTCACTTATCAGCTTCTGTTAATAAAATAACCTTCCCAAGAATGCCTTCTTTGAGCCATGATTTATTTTAGGAAAACAGAAAAAGTCTGGTTAAAGTCTCAAAACACCTGCATATTTGCAGTCAGATTTGTATGCTTAGCTAAACATATAGACATTTGACAGATTTCAGCCTTTTAAATTTAATCTAGCATGAGTATCATTTTTGTTAAAATAGTTATTTTGCTCACTTTGTTGTTTATACAAATACAGTTAAATTTCACACACACACACATGATTGAAAATACCCAGTGGAATGTAATATTCCTTGTGTAGTAGATAGATATAAGCTGAGTGGACCATTTGAAACTTATATGGATGAATAAACAATAAATTGAATAGTTTCTATGATTAAAATTGGTTTTAAGTGAAAAAATATTTCATGTTTTAGAGAATGTAAACTTCCAGGAGGGCAGAGATTTAAGGTTTTTTAAATTTATTTTTATTGCTACCTTTCCAGTGACTAAAACAGTACCTGGCACAGAGTACACACTCAATAAATATTTGTTAAATGAGTGAATATAATTACTATACTGGATTGATATAAAAGCAGCATAAAAATCATCACACTGTGGAGTAAAAACAGTGTCATTAAGTCATTTTTCCTGAGAACTATTTGTCTTATTACTATTTCTTCATACACAGAGAAATAGCCAAATTTACTCAAGTTTGAAACACATGATTTAAAAACTAATTCTAGGATAGGGCTTGCGCTTTTGGCTTTCGGTGAATTCATGCAGATAGAAAATTTTAAAAATACTGTATTCTGATTTTTTTGTCTGGACAAGAAGGCAGATTCATTTCTCCTTGTTCCTCCCTGATAAGTATAATGATCAATTTTGGGTAAGTATGATTATAAAATAATGTAAGAGGCATCGGAAAGAGAACTCTGACAGGTAGAAAGAGGAAAACAAACCGGCTAAGGACTCCCAAGACTGGAAGGGGAACATAATTATAGATCTTATGACCTCCCACCCAACAGAAGAAAGGAACTCAGGCTTAGTGTTTCCCCACCCGCAACTTAGCAACATAAGGGAGTCCAGAATGGCTTGTTTCTACCCCAGATGGAACTAGAGTCCTGTTGATAAAACCGGGTGAGTCTGATACCACCAGCAAGGACAATGTATAGGAATCCCCACTGACAAGTATCCAGGGGAAGCAGTCTGCCTCCCTGCCGGGCCTGAGACTTCTCACTTGCTGGGAGATAACTGGGCAGCCGGAGGGCACCAGCAAGGAGGATCCCACCACAAAAGTGCCAGATCCAGGAAACCTTTCATTACCATGGACAGGAGACTCCCTTCCCCCTACCTAGAGGCACCAGGTGACCCGGCCTAGGGAGAACCCCTCAAGCTGCACTGTCAAGGACCATTGGGAGCACCAGACAAACCAAGTAGACCAAAATAACATTGCAAAAGCTCTGAAAGTTAATTGTCACTGGAATCACACATCAAAAATTAGGCCTGAACCTGCATAGTAAACATAAACAGAGTGACTGCCTACTAAAATAAAAGATTGAAAGAGGCCCCAGAGCCTCCTAACATAATAGACAAAATGTCTAGGATACAATCTAAAAATCACCTGTTACACCAAGAACCAAAAAAATCACAACTTGAATAAGAAAAACAGTCAAAGATGACACTACCAAGATGAATCAGATGTTGGAATTATCTGACAAGAATTTAAAAGCAGCCATTGTAGGGGATGTAAAGTATAGCATAGGGAATAATATTGTAAAATCTATGTGAGGTACCAGGTGGGTACTAGACTAATTGGGGGGTGTGTGGGGGTTCTTCATAAAATATATAAATGTCTAAGCACTATACTGTGTACCTGAAACTGATATAAAACAATATTACATATCAACTGTAATTGAAAATAATTTTTTTTAAAAAGCAGCCATTATAAAAATACCTCAACAAGCAATTTTAAATTCTCTTGAAACAAAAATGTAGGCTGAGTGAGAAATAGTTAACAGAAAGAGTTTTTTAAAAAGTTAAAAGAATTAACTATGGTATGTGCATTATATCCTATTTATTTAAAAAAAAATAACGCAATTATATATCTGAAAAATACAATAACAACAAAAAAAAACCCTCATTGAATGGGTCCAATAGCAGAGTAGAAATGACAAGATAGAATCAGTGAACTTGAAAATGAATCAATAGAATTCACCCAATCTGAGTAAGAAAAGAAAGAAAGATGGGGGGGGGAATGAACCTCAGTAACCTGTGGGATAATAATAAAGGAGCCAACACTCATATATTTGGACTCCCAAAAGTAGAGAAGAAAAAGGAATAGAGCTGAAAGACCATGCAAAGAAATCATGGATATACACATTTCAAATTTAGCAAAAGATACAAATATTCAGGTTAAAGAAGCTGAATGAACCCCAAACACAATAACCTGAAAGAAATTCACAGCAAGACACGTCATAGTTAAACCTGTGAAAAAAAAAAAAAAAAAAAAAAAAAAAAAAAATTAAAAGCAGCCAGAGAGACATATTACTAGAGGGAAACACAATTTGAATGACAGCAGATTTTTCATCATAAACTATGGGGGCCAGAAGCAGGTGGCACAACATTTTTTAAGTGCTGAAAGAAAAGAACTGTTCACTGCAAATTCTATATTGTACAAACTATCTTTCCAAGAATGAGAATGAAGGGGAAATAATGATATTCTCAACTTGAAGCAACACTAAAAGCATTTGTTGTTAGCAAACCTACCCATAAAGAATGGCTAATGAAAGTTCTTCAGGCAGAAATGAAATGATAAGAGAAGGCATCTTGGAGTACCAGGAAGGAAGAAAGAACAATGGAAAGAGCAGAAATATGGATATATACAATAAACTATGCTTCTCATGAATTTTGTAGATCACATTTGATAGTCGAAACAAAAATTATAATATCATCTGATACTCAAGACAATAATGTTTAAAAGGAAGGTAAAAAGACCTAACCAGAAGTGAGATTTCATTTCACTTAAAGTAGTAAAATGCTGATACCAGTGGACTGTGAAAAGTCATATAGATAGATAGATTGATAGATTGATTGATTGATGATAGGTAGATAGAGTAATACTCAGAGCAACCACTGCAAAAAAATGCACTTAAAACTGCTCTAAAGAAATCAAGATGGAATCCTAAAACTGTTTACATAACCCATAGGAAGGCAAGAAAAGAGAAACAGGAAACAACAGAAAACAAAGGATTAAATAGCACACAAGCTCTACCATATCCATAACTATCTGAAATATAATTGGTCAAAATATACTAATCAAAATACAGAGATTGGCAGGGTGGATAAAACAACATGATTTAATTATATGCTATCTACAAGAAACTCACTTCAAATAAAATGATGTAGGTAGGTTGAAGATAAAAGGATGGTAAAAATAAGACTCACAGAGAATCTGCCTTAATGATATAGATCAAAATGCCAAAAAGTTATAGAAATGAAGATACTAAACATAGCAAAACCGGGAGCAGAAAAATGTCCTACAATAAGACAATGGTAAAATCAATCAATAAAACATTGTACAATAATGCAGTCATTTTGAAAAACAGCTTCAGTTCTTCAAAAGTTGAGTTACCAGATGGCCCAACAATTTGACTTATAGGTATGTACTGAAGAGGATTGAAAACATGTTGACACATTAACTTGTACACGAATGATTATAGCAGCATAATTTATGATAGCCAAAAAGTGGAAATGATTATCAGTTGATGAATGAATAAACAAAATGTACACATCCTTACAGTGAGTTTATTATAAAAAGAAATGAAGTACTGATACATGCTACAGCATGGATGAACCTTGAAAACGTTATACTAAGTGAAAGAAGCCAGGCACAAAAGAACGCATTATATAATTTCATTTTATATGAAATGTCCAGAATAGGTAAGGTTTATTTCCAGGGGAAGAGAAAAGAAGGGATATAAGAGAGGTATAGGATTTCTTTTTGGGGTGATGAAAATTTTCTAGAATTAGATTTTGGTGATGTTGGTATAACTCTGAATATGCTAAAAAAAAAAACCATTTAATTATACACTTTATTATACACTTAGGATGAATTTTATGGTATGAACTTTATCTCTGAGTGTGTCTCTGTATCTATGTGTAGCTCTCTATACAAATCCATGTGCAGCTTTTTACGGTTATTGTTAGGGAGACCAGGTAGTAAGTGACATTCAATTAGGCTCATGTAAGAGACAAGAGGAAGAGACACAATTTCATACGTATATTTCATATGGTTATAAC
>NW_011888877.1:394398-396934 GCF_000151845.1 Pteropus vampyrus | reverse complement strand
TACAGTGAGTTTATTATAAAAAGAAATGAAGTACTGATACATGCTACAGCATGGATGAACCTTGAAAACGTTATACTAAGTGAAAGAAGCCAGGCACAAAAGAACGCATTATATAATTTCATTTTATATGAAATGTCCAGAATAGGTAAGGTTTATTTCCAGGGGAAGAGAAAAGAAGGGATATAAGAGAGGTATAGGATTTCTTTTTGGGGTGATGAAAATTTTCTAGAATTAGATTTTGGTGATGTTGGTATAACTCTGAATATGCTAAAAAAAAAAACCATTTAATTATACACTTTATTATACACTTAGGATGAATTTTATGGTATGAACTTTATCTCTGAGTGTGTCTCTGTATCTATGTGTAGCTCTCTATACAAATCCATGTGCAGCTTTTTACGGTTATTGTTAGGGAGACCAGGTAGTAAGTGACATTCAATTAGGCTCATGTAAGAGACAAGAGGAAGAGACACAATTTCATACGTATATTTCATATGGTTATAACTGAAATTATTCATCTGAAAATAGATTGGAATAAAATAATAGAAGTTATGTTAGAGTAATTCTAAATTTTCTTGTTCCTACTTTGCAAATTGAATGTAATATATTTGTTTTCTAATTTAAAATATTTCATTAAAAACTAATACTCTCCTTTAAGTCTTTATTGTAGAATCTGATCGTTGTAAACTGGCTTTCAGATCACTACTTTATTTGCATTATGATGGCTTGTAATACAGTCTCCTCCTCAGACTTTTTCCTTCCAAGACAGAAGCTGTATCTTACCTTGTACCATCTCCTCAGCACCTCTCTGAGATGCTGACAAATTGTGGGTACCTAATATATAATTGTCCAGTTAATCTGACTTGAATATATGTATGCAGACTATTATAGCGGAATCATTATATAGTCTTTCATGACTTGTTGAAATCTATCAGTCAACCTAAACAAGAATTGCATATTAGATGTATAGGGAAAGTATTTAATACTAGAATTGTGTATAATGCCTTGGGAATTGTTTATGCCTGCTCTAAACATAGTCTAGGAATGTTTACAAGGCCTGATTTAGCAGTACTTCTGTAATAAATATAGCCCAAGCCACACACACACAACTCACAAAGGGACAAGGCTTTGAGTTTTATAGATCTTAGAATAATGATGGCACTGAAAAAGCTGAGAGGTGAGGTCATCTCATCCTTCCTGCCCTTGGTGACAACACTTTCTATCTTCCCACAGATCTGTGTGGCACTTCAATTAATGAATCTCCTGGGAATGATGGCCTTTTGTAAGGCATCAGCCTTGTTAAAATACCCCTCCTATCATAAATCACGTCATCGATGCAAAGTCTCCCATCCCCAGATAAAGGTGCCTCTGTGTACTGCTTCTATTTGTATCTCTCCAATTAAAAGTACGAGAGGCAGAGTTCTGTAGTGTGCCAAGTATCCCTAAACTCTTCTTTCTTCCTTCCCCTCAGTGGTGAAACACTTACCTCGCTTGCTCTCTTCCTCTCATCAAACATAAAAAGCATTGTTGTAAAACTGCATTTCCCCTTTTTTGGATCCAATATAAATTGCAATTGTTTATCACCTACACTTCTACAGTCACCCACCTTATAAAGTATGAGCTCAATTTGGCATTTTCCTTTCATTATAGTATGAATGGTGTCTAAATTTGTGACTTCATTGCTTTGTTCAAGGAATTTTAGGAGTCACCAAGTGGAAAACTTATTTTGTTCTTTTTAGGTTACCTTGGAAAAGGATGTCAGGAGGGTTTACCTATGGCACCACCAAAGATAACCTTCCCTTCACTGCTTCACTCCTTCATGGAACTCAAGCTTCGATTAATCCAGCAGCAGTACTAATGGCCTGGTGCCAAGAGGTGTCGGAGGTAGAGCAAGCTGTGTTGTGTTTCCTCACTGGCTTTTGGAGCCATTGATTCTAGCAGTGTTTCTTTACTACGTTCCCTCGTCTTCGCTAGTCCCTTTCCCACAGTGACATCAGACCTAGCAGTATGTATTTTATGTTTTCTAAAAATTGAGTATATGTAGATTGTGTGTGTGTGTGTATGGGAGTAGGGGTGTATGTGTATATGTGAGAAACATGTGCCGTTAGTGCCCCCGTGCTCCTTATCTGAAGCCCTATTCCTCTATTACATTTCTTCCTCTGGATGTGAATTTTCTGATTATATTCTCCTTGTTTATGTAGAGGTTATTAAACCATAGAAAAAAATCTGAAGAAAGCAGAAAAGTTCTTCAAATTCTCAATAATTTGTAACAATCTACCTCCTCAGGAAAATCTCTGCCAAGCTTGAATTATTCAAATGGTAATGATTAACTCATAACTCTTTTTCATTATGCTCAAGGATAATTGCAATCATTGTGGTAATGAGCACAAAGAACAAATGCCTGGATTATGTTCCCTGAATCAAGACCACACTACAGTCAAAAAAATCAGTGCATTGCAGTAGTGGATTTGGTAATTTCCTAGGAGGTAATGAACTTCCCATGAAATGAGCAAATGAATAGTTTTGAACTTACATG
>NW_011888877.1:368434-394348 GCF_000151845.1 Pteropus vampyrus | reverse complement strand
TCACCCACCTTATAAAGTATGAGCTCAATTTGGCATTTTCCTTTCATTATAGTATGAATGGTGTCTAAATTTGTGACTTCATTGCTTTGTTCAAGGAATTTTAGGAGTCACCAAGTGGAAAACTTATTTTGTTCTTTTTAGGTTACCTTGGAAAAGGATGTCAGGAGGGTTTACCTATGGCACCACCAAAGATAACCTTCCCTTCACTGCTTCACTCCTTCATGGAACTCAAGCTTCGATTAATCCAGCAGCAGTACTAATGGCCTGGTGCCAAGAGGTGTCGGAGGTAGAGCAAGCTGTGTTGTGTTTCCTCACTGGCTTTTGGAGCCATTGATTCTAGCAGTCTGTTTCTTTATTACGTGCCCTCGTCTTCGCTAGTCCCTTTCCCACAGTGACATCAGACCTAGCAGTATGTATTTTATGTTTTCTAAAAATTGAGTATATGTAGATTGTGTGTGTGTGTGTATGGGAGTAGGGGTGTATGTGTATATGTGAGAAACATGTGCCGTTAGTGCCCCCGTGCTCCTTATCTGAAGCCCTATTCCTCTATTACATTTCTTCCTCTGGATGTGAATTTTCTGATTATATTCTCCTTGTTTATGTAGAGGTTATTAAACCATAGAAAAAAATCTGAAGAAAGCAGAAAAGTTCTTCAAATTCTCAATAATTTGTAACAATCTACCTCCTCAGGAAAATCTCTGCCAAGCTTGAATTATTCAAATGGTAATGATTAACTCATAACTCTTTTTCATTATGCTCAAGGATAATTGCAATCATTGTGGTAATGAGCACAAAGAACAAATGCCTGGATTATGTTCCCTGAATCAAGACCACACTACAGTCAAAAAAATCAGTGCATTGCAGTAGTGGATTTGGTAATTTCCTAGGAGGTAATGAACTTCCCATGAAATGAGCAAATGAATAGTTTTGAACTTACATGAATTTCCATAATTATTTAATGTAATGCTTCATGGAAAATGAATAGACAATTGGAACAATATTGTGTTGCCCAGAAATTTTATAGAAAATCACAAAATTGGCATATGTACCATTTAGACAATATATCCCTGAAAAAGAGAATGAGTTAAATACTATAAAGGTTAAAAGAGATTATTATACTCACAAATGTTTTCATTAATGACTAATAACGCAAATTGATTCTACATTGTTGTTTTAAACTGATGTGAAAAATGAAAAGAGACTAAAAAAAGCATGAAAGCAAGACTGAAGCTGCAAAATGAGATGGGAGCTAGAATATAGGCTGTGAGAATCTTGCCATTCTTCCTTCTAAGCATTTCTCCATTTCATCCCTCCATCCTCATTCTCATGCCTCCCGCACGGAGCCAGTCCTGCAGGTAAGTTCAGGAGCCTACTTGCAATATCACATAGGATTATTTCACTTAAGATACAGAGCCGAATAAATCAAAATTCTTCATCGTGCCACTTAAGGCCCTTAATCAATGCCCCCACCTTTACCTAATCGCCTTTCTCCAAAATGAACCTCCTCGACTTACAGTGTCACCGTGTTTTATAGTCTTCCTCAGTTTGGTACCTGCTGTTTTTCTAACAGCTTATTGGTAAATATTTTGTCCCATGTTGTCACACCCATCTTTATATTCTTGCTTTGTTACAGTTCTCTAGATTTGTAGAGATGCCTTTATTGTTAAAAGAGGTCATGACCTTTACTTCTCTTGAATTTCCCTCATTGTTGAGGATTTTCTATGTCTACAATAAACGCTTATTAAGACCATGAAACAATGGAATTCGGATAAAGCTAGTAAGAATGAAAAATAAACTTTGGCATGTAAAATAACAGTTATAGGAATTATATTAATGTCGTAGTGACATGCTCTCCAAGTTCTAGTTTTAATTTTGAGAAACCTCCAAATTGTTTTCCATAGTGGCTGCAGCAATTTGCAATCCCACCAACAGTGCACAAGGGTTCCCTTTTCTCCACAACCTTTCTAACACTTACTGTTTGTTAATTTATTGATGATGGCCATTCTGACAGGTGTGAGGTCATACCTCATTGTGGTTTTAATTTGCATTTCTCTGATGATTAGTGACTTCAAGCATCTTTTCATATGTCTGTTGGCCATCTGTATGTCCTTTTTGGAGAAATGTCTATTCAAGTACTCTGTTCATTATTTTAAGTACAGCATAGGGAATATAGTTAATAATATTGTAATAACTATGTATAGTTCCAAGTGGGTACTAGACTAATCAGGAAGATCACTTTTTAAATTGTATAGATGTCAAACCACTGTGCTGTTCACCTGAAACTAATACAAAATAATATTGAATGTCAACTGTAATTAAAAAATAAAAATAATTGATATTTGGGGTTCTCCAACGAAATCGCCAGCTTGCCATTCAGTCACTCCATGATAAAGCCATCTGTACACACAAAGCTTATCTTTTACTCTTTAGTGTCTTATTCTTAAATTTAAATGAACATGTAGGATCAATAATTATTTGAGGAAAGCCTCTAACATGGCATAGAGAGATCTAAACAAGCAAACAGAAGAAAAAGAACTTAGAAAAATCAGAGAGCATGCAGTAAACAGAAGAAAACTTCAAAAAGCAACTGTAATACTTTTAGAGTAAGATGTTAGGAGATGTTACAACCACGAAAAAACATGAGAGGGTCTTTTTCTGAGTTTTTGAAATTAAAAGTAAAATTAAAAAATTTAAATCAATTTAAATTGTAAAAGATATGTACAAAGAATTTCTCAGATTGTAAAACAAAAGAACATTCAGAGATAGAAAATACGAGTAGGTATGGAAAATTAGAAGATCAACCTAAGAGAAATAGAAATACGGATGCATTCTCTTTGCATGAAGATGCCTTCACCCGCTGAGAGAGGATCTCTGTAAAATGCAGTTTTGGATTCAATATGCATGAGGCTGAATCTGAGATTTTTGCATTTCTGACAAGTTCCTCGGTGATGCCTGTCCTGGGTACATGGACCATACTCTGAGTAGTAGGCTGTAGTTTAGGTCATCTCTGGATCTTCCTACGCCCATCATCGATGACTAAACCACTTGCAAAGTGAGGTCGTGAGGCAGCAAACGGTGGTGCATGTTCCTCAGATAATCTGCGCATCTAAATCCTAACTCATTATATTTTCTCCAAAATCTTCTTTCTCTGATTATTCTCTTTTACTCAATTATTGACACCCCTGTCCTTCTAATTTCTCAAGCAAGAAACTCGAGCATCAACTCCTTCCTGTCTCAACTGCCCAAATATTTTTTTGGTAGATCTTGTATCCTAAATATCCCTCTCATTGTCTTCTGCTCTTTCTGCCCACTGTTTTAGATCATATCTCTTTAACTACACTCTAACCTCTTCACTAACTCTGGGTCTGAGAGTTGGACCTGCAGGGATGCTTGTAAAATTCAAACATGACTATGTTAATCTCCTGCTTAAAATGCTCTCATAATTCTCCATTATTTAAAAATAAAATCTAAGCCTATTAAAATGGCATTTCAAGGTCCTTCTTGACCTGACTTCCTCTGCATTTAAAAAATTTAATCTCCCACAAATACATACTGCTCTAGCCATGCTGACTGAGCTCCTTTCTAACTGGAAAGCTCTGGATGTGCCATTTTCTCTCTTTGAAACTCTGGATCCCACTGCTTTTCCTGGAGAACTCCAATTCATTCTGTAAGTTTCAACTGGTCTCCTGGGAAGCCTGCATTGCCATTCCCAGGCAGAGTTAATTCTGTTCTCTATTGTTTTTTCTTTCTTTTTGGTCCTTATCAGTGTTCTGATTACAGTGATCCTTTCTTAAGCAGCAATTCTCCTCATGTGAAATTCTAGTATATTGGTATTTACTTCCATGCATGTTTTTGAGGACTACAGAATTTTCATTTGTGAATTTTCAGTCATTTATGAAGTTCATTCGTGCCTCGCATTGGAGATTATTAAAAATAGTGAGGACTCAGGATTCAGAATAGAAAAAGGAGGTGAAGCTTGTGGTGCAGAAAGAGCAAAGGTTGTATAAAGAAGTCTTGGAAAAGTTAAAGGAAGAAGAAAGAAGATAATTCTAATTCTTGTAATTGCATTCTGGTGGTTTTGTAAGGAGGGAAGGAGGAAGAGGAGGGAGCTGAGACTTTTGTAAGAAGAGATGTGGAGCTAGGAAGAAGAAGAGGCAGGAAGGTGAGATCATGGGTCAGGATTGGGAGGAGTCAGTAGGTCATGGATTACTGGTTAGCAATACACTGAACATACAGATGGAGAAACAGATAACGTGGACCATCTGCAGCAAAGCAAAACATATTTGTATGTACTTTGTTGAAGATGTGAAAGAGAGTAAAGGCTGGTAAGTAGAAATCAAGAATACAGCAGATCTCATTACAAACTTAAGATGTGTAACTCATTAATATTAGTGTTTTGAATTAACTTTATTTTAATAAATGTGACCAAAAAAGTATATAAAGACTTTCTTAGGTGTACTGTCATACTCCATCCCCTCTCCTAGTACCCAGCAGCTGCAGATCTAACGCTCCCTGTCCTGTTTCTTCGGCTCCACCTCAAGGGAGAGATCGTTCTGTTTGAGTTGACTGCTCTTGAAGACTCTTGGATTTAAATCTAATATTACTTTCCACCCACCCACGTGGAGTTCTTCTTTGCTTCCTGGAGCCACCTTGCCTGGATCTCAGATATCCGTTTACCTTTGCCTCATATTCCTAGCTGCAGGTCAGCTGTTGTCTTCATCACTCACAGTCCCTAATGCATGTCTCTGTTCTGGAATCTTTTTCTATAAGAGAGGAGATTAGATGTCTCTGATTTTTCTTGTACCTGAGATTTTAAAGTCAACTGTGAGTTCTATCATTTCTTGCTTTAAGGAACACAAACCCAAGTGGTGGAAGAGGATGGAGACGTATTATATTTGTATACATGCTAATAATAGTTTATATTTAGTAGACACTTGCTATGTGCCAGAGACCAAATGTGCTAAACATTTTATATACCCTCAGTGCTGTTATTATTATATTTCTGCTGATGAAGAAACAGGGTCACACGGTCAGGACATGATGGAGCTGATTGCGAAGCGTCAGAGCACATTTTTTAATCCTTCAATCCTGTAGTCTTCCCTAGACGTGATTTTGGAGGGAGAAATCTGCAATGTATTCCACTTTGTATTCGTGTCATTTTGTATCATGTCTAATACATAAAGGTCACATACAGAGTATCTGTGGAATGCATTCTGGATTAGGAAGGAAATAGGAGCTTTGCTAGTCAACGAAAGACAGGTTTTCAGGTCTATAGAATGTTGACCTTGGGGGAGGGGAGAAGAGATTATTTACCTTCTAAGTCTGAGACCATGGATTCTAAAACTATTTTAATTTGTCTGCTGCAGAAATTCCGAATAAGATAGGTAAACAGAATGAGTAATAATGCTGCCGAAAGAGCAATTGATTTTTATATTGCTTCCACCAAGTCGTCATATGCAGATGGTCTGACTTACTTATGGATGTCAGCTAGAGTTGATTAGGCGAGCTGGATGTAAAATTCCCTAACTCCAAAAGTCAATCAGACCTTGAAAGAATTTATTTTTCTTTTCTTTCTTACATGAGGGACAGTTAGGAATCGTATGCCTAGATTGGGAGCAGAGAAATGATCTTTTCTTGTTTTAATAATAAACACATTAGTAAAACAGGAAAATACTGTAAAAAAAGGAAGTTCTTGTTGAGATCATGCTGGAGATCTTTTTTATTGCACTAAAATATTTGCTGGGTACAGTGATCGTTAGGAAAATAGAATCCTGAAAAGAGTTCTGTTCAGAGCTTAGAGAGTTAGAATTGCCCTGTGTTGGGAGATTGTATCCCATCCTACTTTATCCTATTCTAAAGTTGACAAATAGTTCAGTGTCAAGTTTTCCCCCTTCATCTCTCTCTATTCTAAGTTGTTAAGCTTTTAAATAGTCCTTGGACTAATGTAAATGTAAAGAAATGTATTTAACTTGAAATATATTTATTATTATTATGCTATTTCTTAAACAAGCAACAAAAAAGCGAAAAACTCGTCACTTGACCTCCAGTATAACTTCACGTAACCAGCAACTTGCCAGCTATTTTTGCTATTTTTGTTGTTGTGGCTGAAGAGAACATGTGTAAAACAGTGTTACATTTCTCTATAATATCACATTGCATCACCTTATTTGAGGGGTTAATTTTATATAGATACTGTCTAAAATTTTAAATAGCACGTCCAAGTTTTTCACAGACTATTTTCCTGTTTTTGAAACCAATGAATTGACATGTAAAAGCATCCTCTTATTTTTTAAGACAGTTTCTATAGCAACTCATTTCCATCTCATTTTCTTAGCTCTAGTTTTAATTTTTCAAAAATAATTAAATGTACATAAAAATTTCCACTTTTAACCATTTTTAAAGTTTAGTGGCATTACATACATTCACATTGTCATGCAACCGTCATAACTATCCATCTCTAGAACTTGTTTTCATCTTTTCAAAGTAAAATTCTGTACCCATTAAACAATAACTCCCCATTCTCCCTTCCCCCAGCTATCAAAACCACCATTCTATTTTCTGTCTCTAAGATTTTGACTACTTTAATTTCTTCATATGAGCAGAATCATAGAGTCTTTGTTCTTTTGTGTCTGGTTTATTTCACTTAGCATAATGTCTACATGGTTTGTCCATGTTGTAGCATGTGTCAAAATTTCCTTCCTTTTTAAGGACGAACAATACTCATTGTACGTATGCAACACATTTTGCTTATCCATTTATATCTATCGATGGACATTTGTGTTGCTTCCAACTTTTGGCTATTGCGAATAATGCTGCTGTGAACGTGGTTGTACGACTATCTCTTTGAGTCCCCATTTTTGACTTTTTTGGGTATATACCCAGCATTGGAATTGCTGGACTATATGATAATTCTGTGTTTAATTTTTTGAAGAGCCAGCATCCTATTTTATAGTAACTGCGCCATTTTACATTCTCGTCAAGTACACAAGGATTCCAATTTCTTTATGTCCAAACCAACAACTTGTTCTTTCTGGTTTTTGTTTGCTGCTTCGATAGAGGCCCTCCTAATAAGTTTGAAGTGGTATCTCATTGCGGTTTTGATTTGTGTTTCCCTAATGATTATGCTGTTCAGTGTCTTTTCATCAGCTTTTTGGACATTTGTATATCTTAATTGGACAAAAGTTTGTTTTTTTCTTTTGCCAATTTAATTGTTTTTTTTTGTTGTTCAGTTACAGGAGTTCTCTATGTATTCTGGATATTAATCTCTTACCATATATGATTTGCAAATATTTTTTCCATTCTGTGGGTTGCCTTTACACTCTGTTGATAGCATCTTTTCATACGCAAAGTAGTCCAATTTACCTTTTTTTTTTTTCTTTTTTTGCCTGTGCTTTTGGTATCATATCCGAGAAGCCACTGGGAAATACGGTGTCATAAAGCTCTCCCCCTATGTTTCCTTCTAAGAGTGTTAATAGTTTTAGCTCTTATATTTAGCTATCTGATTCATTTTGAGTTAATTTTTATGCATGGTGTAGAGTAAGGGTCCAACCTCATTCTTTTGCATGTGGCTATCCAGTCTTCCCAGTACCATCTTTTGAAAGGTGTTTACTTCTTAAGCAAGGATTGTTTTAGTGGGTATTTCCAAAGCAGTTTGTTACCATCTCAAAGGTCAAACAGATAATGGTTAAGTTGTACATTACTTAAAGGTAGATTTTGACCTCTCACAAGTTGAAGAGTATCGAAGATCTAAGATCATTTACATCTCTCAGGAAGAAAAAATAACTTAGCCTTCTAAGGAAAGAAAGAAAGAACAAAAAACTTGCAGGCATTCCACAGGTCAAAGTACATTTGCCTGGTTTACTTTCTCCAAACTCTTACACTCGGCTGGTCGAAGTGGTGGCCTCTCAACTGACAGCCCAGGAGGGCTGGTGGGGAAGATGTCTTCACTTTTTCTTTGGAGTCTGGTTATTTTATTGCCATTTGCTGAATCAGATGGTGAAGCTGGAAGACTGGAGCTGCAGAGACAAAAAAGAAATAGTGACCCCCAGCAGTAAGTAGACAGTGGACTAGTTCCACTGACGGGCTCTGGTAGCTCCTTGTCCATTTTTAGAAATAGCCAGATAAGCAAAGGTGCAGTGTTTTTTGAGGGAAATAATGATGTTAAAAACAAATAGGGAAGAACATTTGGACTGACATGTGGAATTATCTTCTTATACACAAATTATTCATTTATCATTTTGCAATAAGGCAAGTATGCAATTACTATCTCTAGGAAGTTTGCAGAGAAAGAAATGGCAGGTGAATAGGGAGAATTTGGTTGAGCTGGCACAAGGTGGAGGTGTATGAAATCTATAGTTATTCGGTGAGAAACTTCGTTCTTTGGATTTAAAAATCATGTGTGCTAATTACTGATGCATTCTCTGGTTTAAATTATATAGACCGCGAATGGCTACAGAGAGAGGAAATTTAGTGTTTCTTACTGGGTCTGCTCAAAACATTGAATTTAGAACTGGATCCCTAGGAAAAATTAAATTAAATGATGAAGACGTTGGTGAATGTTTACATCAGGTAATGCATTGACAATATATTGAAGTAATTTTGTATATCCATATATGGTTGCTTAATTGAACAAGTCTATTTAAGTCTGTACCTTGAATCTTTAGCCCAAGAAACATAATTAGAGATATCACAAGCCCTTGTAAAGAACAATGCTCTAGGGTTAATGATGGGTAGAGGGAGTACCGCTCGTAGGAGGTGGTTCATTGTGCAGGCTTATGTGCTTTAGTTAGAAGGTACAGAGAGTAGTACTGGGACTCTTCCACAGGGGGATCAGGAAAGGAGGGGGGCCAGAGAAAGGAATAGATGTGACCAGTTCACTTTTGCTACAGAACAGAATTGTTCAATTATTCTCCTGCCTTGCTGAGTGTTTTCAGTGCTCATTATCTGCTGGCTCGTGCTGGTATATAAGCCATAGCATGGAAGCTGTCTTTATTTAGGGCTTACTATGTGGGCTGTTCACGGCGCTCAGCACTTTGCATGTGTTATCTCATCTAACCCTCACTGCTACCGCATGAGGTTGGCTCAATTACCCTCCTGTGTGCAAGGGAAGTGAAAGAACCCTGCAGCACTTCTGGAATCTGCCCAAGGACACACAAAGAGTGGCTGAGCCAAGATTTAAAACTCGAACAGTCTGATTCCCAGCCAAGCCTTTAACAAGCACTCAAAACTGTTATTATAGGGAAAAAATTCAAATGGAAAGTACCTTGGTAAATTGTCACTGAAAAAGGTAAATGGAATTATTTATACCATGGCTTTTTTAGTCCGATGTTTATTATATATGGCACTGTTTTGGTTTTTATAATAATAGGCAAGATCTTAGTGCTTAAAATAGAAAAAGACTCACATTTTAAAATTTTATGATGACATAATTTTTTCACTAACATTCTCCTTCTCTTTCTTTTTCTCCTCCTCTTCCTTCTTCTTCTTCTTTTTAAAATTAGATCCAGAAAAACAAAGATGATATTACAGATTTAAAAAGCACAATTAGTCTGCCTCAAAATATTTCTAGTCAAATCCATCAGCTCCATTCCAAGGTAAGTCTGGCATCCACAGTATTAGAGCAAACGAGTTCTCCTTAATTCAGCTCCTTGAGTAATCATTTTGTAGGAGATAGACCAACTTTGCACCCTCTGTAGAAATTTAGCGCTGTCAGTATGGACCTTTTGGCTAAATGACACAGCTCTAATAGAGGACGTGGAGGTGGCGATGGGCAGGAGACTGGAAACGCAGTGGCAAGAACTTGCTCATGTTCTGATAACAGCCTTCTTATTGGTGAACTGGGTGAATCCTTATCATTTATAAAAATCCCCAGAATCAATGAATGCATTGGGTTGTACTTTAAAAAATGCTTAAAAAAAAAAATCTTGAAGGAGAGGAATGAGGAGGGGTGCAGCAATAAAAGAAGGAACAAACAGATAAAATGAGTCCCCAGCAGAGGGTATTAGGGAAGCCTGCAAGGGGATAACATATATGAAATGCCTTTGAACCAGCTAATTTTTTATGCTTTTTCCTCCCCATTTCTAGTTTGTGGATCTTGAGAGACAATTTCAGAGCTTACAGCAGGTAAGTCTCATAACTACTGAATAGCCAACATCTTTCACTGATAGCACATGAGAATTTTTGGTGGAGCTGGTATTCTTATTTTAAGGTGGATGGCCGATCAATATCAAGGACTTTGATTTTCCCCGTAGTTTAATTCTCATCACAGTTTATGCGTCCCAGGATGCTGATGAAGAACCTGAGTCTCAGAGTGGGGAAGTGACTGGCCCAAGGTCACTGGGCGTGTGAGTCATGGGACTCCTGACGCCTCTGACTCTGAGTTCAGCAGTCCACGTGTCCTTCCTCTTGTTCTGTCACCCGTTAGTGGTGTTATGGCGGGCTTAAGCGTGCTGTGCCCGGTCAGCTTGTCACCACCCAGCTTGCTGACTCTGGCATCGAGGACTTTGAAAGGCCACATATTATCTCCAACATTAAATTCAGAAGTCTGAGTTATCACAAAATATTTCAAATTTTTTAAAAAGTACATTTGCTGGTAATTAAATTTAAACAGTTTCTTAGAGCATATCTTTTATAATTTTACTCCATGATTGTAAACTAGTCCTTATAATTTTAGACTTCTTACCTTTTTTGTAGATAGCTGGCATTTTTAAGACTTTCCTGGAAGCCATAACCTTTATCCAGAGAAATGCACAGAATGTCCCTATACCTACAGTTTTGAACACGAGATAGGGAATTCCAGGTTAAGAATCTCTGCCCTAATATTCTTGATCTGTTTTGATTATGCTTCAAGCATTGTTTTCTACTTTTGGTGTTTTAAATTTGGCAAACTGGTTTATGTGTTCCTTTTCCTGACTTTGATAATTCATTGCTCTCTTTGTCCTGGCTTTTTAAGGGTGTCTTTGAGTCAATGAAAATGAGCAAGGCGTCTATCCACCTGTGGGGCAAGACACAGCACTGGAGTTTTCATGCCTCTAGAATGCTTCGTTATCCCTACCAAATGCCAGGAACTAGGGGCTGTGGTCAAAATCAGATCAGACTGTCCTCCCTCCCACCATCTCCCAGGGAGAATTTTTAATGATATTTGTGCTAAGTGCCTTGATGCCTTTGGATAGGGCAAGTGCTCTCTGGGCATTGCAGTCTCCACTGTTTTTTATTGTCTTCCTCCTGACTAGCTTACTGGTTCCATTTCCTGTTGACCCCCTCACCCCCCACCCAGAGGCTTTTGTGTTTTTAATCCCCAGATAGAGTTGCTTTTGTATACCAGAAAAACTTTTAATGAGATCGTGGTTAACTTTCTTCAGAGTGTCCTTTGATGAACAAGGCTAACTATGGTATTGGCACAAAGATAGACAAATAGAATAACCGGAGAAAACAGAGTCCAGAAGAGACCCCCACATGTACGGTTCCCTGACTTATGACAAAGGTGGAGAGAGAATGGGCTTTGTGATAAATGGTGCTGAGACAGTTGGCTATCCTCTGGTTCTCAGGTTCATCTGTAAAATGAAGGGAACAGACCTGATTTTCTTTGTGAGTTGCTGAATGTTAAAAAAAAGTGAATAACTGGCTCTTATTTTAATTTTTAAAACAGACAATTAGATTATGATCATGTGAAATTAATAGAATAGCTTTCCTTGCCCAATCACTTGTCCTCTCTAAAGAAGTTTTCTCTGCTCCCAAAGGCATTACAAATCTTACAAAATAGGAACTGGTAGCTGACATATAGTAAGATTCTCCAGGTTGTATAGACAAAGGCAAGTCTGTCTGTGAATCTGGTCTGAAAGCAGTCATGTGAATATGGGAGTGGAGGGCGTATCTAAGCTGGTCCCATTTCAGACAAAGAGACTTGGATGAAAAGAGTTCAGTCATCTTAACCCATGGAGGAGGGGTGACAGCAAAAGATGATCAGATTTCAAATGCTTATCTGTAGGTACCAAAGACGAGAAAAGCAGCAAAAGAACTGGAATTTCCGTTTTATTTTCTTAGTATAATAGGAGTGTCCGTTATTGTTCCTATACCTGAAATCTTTACTCTTGTCAACCAATATATTATTCTCTGGTGAGTGATGCTTTTCCAAAGAATAGAGCGAGAATCTTCTCATGCTTCATCCCATCCATGGTTAAACTCATGTAAATAGTGAAGGAATATGAATAGAACTGATAGTATGAAACACTTTATTTTTTTACAAGAGAGTGGATTTGAAGAAGAATTTTAAGTAAATGATTTAAACTCTAGAGGAAGACCCTGAGTTGACTGGGAGTAAAATGCAGTGTTTCATACACACCTGAGCTGAAACACATCTTTCATTGCTGTGTGCCTCAAGCACGATTGTCTTGCCAACTGTCCTGTGTTTGTTTCAGACATTGGACAAGAAGGTTTGCAGCAGCAATCCCTGCCAAAATGGTGGAACCTGCCTCAATCTTTATGACTCCTTTTTTTGTGTCTGTCCCTCACAGTGGAAGGTGAGTCACTTGGTTTTTGGTTAAAAATGATGGTGAGTCAGCATCTGTGGTTTCCTTGGAACCATTCAGACATTTTTAATTTTCCAGCCAAAGTTTCTAGGATTATGTGGTCTTCCAAATCAGAATGGATTATACCACATATGCCAAAACCCGAACAATGACAGGCATGATTATATAACCCACTAAATGCAAAGCAATCTTAAGGAAGGGTTCACGTCATTGGATAACTATATGGAAGAGCATGCCTGATATTTCGGTTAGCGTAAATTTAGATTGTTCACCACTGGAAGTACTAAATGGATCTTGACATAGCCATGTAAATTTTCTTGCTCTTTTCTATTCATGGAGAAGATGTTCTGGACATTGCATTAACAAAAACTTGTCGAATGTTCTCAGGCACAGCACCATAGCGAAATGAGAATTCGTAGGCTTCTCCTTGTGTAACTGGTGTTTTCTCACGAAGAGCTTTTCGGCTGTATTAGGCAGTCTGAGTTCCAGAGGAAGGATAACTGGAGATTGACGTTAGTGTTAGTATTGTTATCTTTGCCTTGACCGAGGACTTCGTTACTGTCCGTGTGTGAATTCTTAAACATCTCATATGAACATTGGCCCCCGATGCCTCTGTGACCTGTGGCACCTGACTTTGTCCTTCATGTGAACACAGGGTCCTCTGTGCTCAGTTGATGTTAACGAATGTGAGATTTACACAGGAACACCCTTCGGCTGCCAGAATAGAGCCACGTGTATAAATACACCGGGGAATTACAGGTAACTTTTTCTTTTTCTCTCTCTTTTTTTTTTAAACAACAAGCATTTATTTTTCATACTCATGGGTCTGTGGATTGGCTATGGTGGCTCTGCTTCTGTTCAGGTTGGGTCTGCATGTCTCATTCTTGGGCTGTGGCTGGAGGATCAGCAGAAAAGTTCTTCCCATTGCCAAAGTCAGGAGCTGCCAGAGGGTTGAACGAAAACATGTAAAGTCTCTGAAAGCTTTAATTCAAAATTGATGGGCACTTTTGCTTATCTTTAAATGTATATTTTTAAAAAATATATTTTAAATATATTATATATATATACACATATATATGTGTGTGTGTATGTATGTGTGTGTGTGTGTGTGTGTGTGTGTGTGTGTGTGTATGGGTATGTTTTTGAAGGACTAAAATGTCCTACAGTTAAGAGTATCCAAGATTAACTATCTGTATTAGCAGCAAAATTAGATACTCTGTGGGGAAAAATGTGACTCTACTTTCAAGTATACATAGCTATTTACTTAGATTAAGAAAAGCTTGTGCATCCTCCACTCTCACCCCACAAAAAATCCTTTCTGTAGAGGCCCTGGGGAACTGGATAAGGCCATTGGCTGGCATAGAGCATAAGGGTGGCCTGGTGCAAGACGAGTCTGAAGGGTTCCTAAGAGTCAGAGCACTGAAGCCGCCGCTTTAAACAGAAGAGAATGTGGACGAACAGGGGTTCTATGGAAAACAACCTCACAGGGTGATCTGATCATAAATTCCCAAGTGGGCAGTCTCACCCCAGGCATGTGACTTCTTTAGTGCAGGGCTTGTCTTTGCTTTAAGCAAGCCCCATCCATTGTTGCCTGTGCATCTAGGTTAACACACCTTTGAAATAGCCACCATTCACACCCCTCCTAATACTGACCACCCTAAAGGAGCACATAATCTTCACTCTCCTGTGATCTGATCTCTGCCTTGCTTTCTTCCGCCTTCGGGTAATCTTCCTTGCTTTTCCTCCTCAATTTCAAGGGCTTAAAAGAAACTGTAAACTACTATTTTCAAGACCATTTTTCTTGGTCCGTTGACATCTCTCTTCCAGGCATAGCCTCTTTGGTCCAAATAAATTATTATAAAAATTCTTTAGAGGTTTGGTCATTCTTCTGTCGACAGGGGCCCCTCACCACCGTAGTGAGCCACTGCTGTACTCATTTAACACATGAGTGAGCTAACCGACTTAACAAGGATATCTCCATTCAGGTGCTCAGTAAAATGTTGACCATAAAAAGATCAGAAATTAAACTGAGGATTTTTTTTTTCCAAATATTTAACTTGCACTGCCTTCAGTTAGGTACAAGGTCCCGTACCAACCACGGTCATCACGCAGCCCTGTCTTCTGTGACTGTCTCTGCAGGGTGGCTTGTCTACAGCATTCTCCTGCTCAGCTCAGGCGCCTCCCTCTCCAGGAAAACTGCCCTCCCCTCACTAAGCATTGTCAGGCATCATGACACATCCAGGTTCCCATCAGACTCTAGAAATACTGGTCATTAAAGTTATGCTGCTCAACACATTATCTTTTTAAATAATCAAGTCTAAAATTTTATGGCAGGTCGATGTCAAACTTACTTCTGTATAGTTTCTTAAAATCACTTTCTAAAAAATCTCCGGACATTGTCTTTCCCCATATTTCAGTTGGTCTCTTGTAGTCTGTGATTATTAAAAGATAAAGAAATTGGTTTTATTATGGTGTGAACAGCCTTCCAGCACTCTGGGGCGTAATCTCGTGGAGTTAAGGGCCGTTACTTGTTCTCTTACTGCTGTCTCTGTCATCTCATCCTTCCATTTCCTGTAACAATATTCATTCTGTTCTTTCCAGCAATAATAAGTACAGTAATTTTGTTTTCTATTTTCTTGTCATCCGTTAACACACTGTTTCCTCAAAAAGCAGTCACTATCCTTCTCTTTTTCATTTAACTGTTCTTTTGATCTAATCTTAAAACATTTTTGCTCATTCTAAGTTGTAAGCTTAACTCATTGAAACTTCTGGTAAATATATCCATGAGTTCATCATTGTGCAAAACCAAAATTAACCATCTCTAACTTAAATTAAGTATTATGTTATTAAAGAGCCTTTGCTCTCAGGACTTTGTTTCTCACTTAAATGACCCCTCCACCCCATTCCTGCTTTTATAAACATTCACGCTTGGGCTAGGTCTAGAATGTGTACCTCATCTTTCATTCTCTTGAAAGCATTATCTCTGATTTCTGTTTATGAACATTTATCATGGAGAATTGTTGCTTGGAGATATTGGTAGCAAATGTCCCAACTCCTAGCGCTAATGCTTTATTGCCTTCCTGATCTCCAGAAATGTCCTGCAAATTAGATCTCACTCTGGTCTTTCTTTATCATCACTGTCTTCCAGAGTCTTGCAAACCAACAGAGTGTCAAAGATGTGCAAGTGGGATGAGAGCCATAGACTGAGGCAAAATCTTTTCCCCCCCAGCACATTATATTTTCCCATTAAGCCTCACAATTAAAAAAGAAAAAAAAAAACTTTAACATAACTATTTCATGTCAGGGATGAGAGTTCTTTGTCCAGATACAAATTGGCAGGGTGGAGGGAGAATATTTATTTATTTTCTCTTGGGGGCCTCCTAAACAATGAATTCAGCTTTTAAGAGCAATGCTGAATTCTCTCTTGTACCCGCCTATAAAAGAAAGCCTAAAAACTCATTGTGCTGACTCTGGAGATGGTTTTGTTTTCTAATCTCTGTCCTTTATAGATTTGCTGGAGGACATTAGAGAGCAGAGCATTTAATCTGGTTTCTTCCTCTTGATATGGGGATAGTTTAGGAAGCCTCATGAAGTCCACTTTATTATCTACGATGTAAACGTTCTAATTCAGGCTTGTGATAGAGACTTTTGAAGGAAAAAAGTACATAGAAAAATGTGCATGAGTATAAGATTAAATTCTTGTTTCACACAAGTCTGTATACAGTGAAACAGCAATCAGATGCTTTCTTGAGTTCCATTAACTACATGACGTTACATCCTTGTTCATCAGTAGCTTCTCTGAGGCTAGTAACTCCAGGAAACTTTGATAGACATTTGCTAAAGTTAAACTTGAGGAAAAAAACCACAAAAACTTGAGCTCCTGTTGACTAATCTGGAGCTGCAGAAACGGAGCCATAAAGCGGGGCAGAGTTTGCTCTGACTTCGGGGCCTCTTTTTGGGGTCTCTGACCCTGGGAGCCCATTTACTCAGGAAGAAAAAAAGAGTCTTTATTTAAAGGGATAAACAATTCGTACTTATAAAGACCTTTGAAAGATAAGGCACTATGTAAATGCTAATTAATTGGAAGTCCTATTTCATAGAAAAATTTCTGGTTAAAATGATGTTTTAGAGGATTGAAAGTAGAACAAGGAAAACCATTGTGCATTTCCACTGAGGAGATCTTATGGCTGGAGGTCTTGCCCTCAGCTGCTTCATGGATAATATTTTACCACTTTTGGTAAAATAAGGATAATATTTTACCACTTTTCAATGCTGTTTTTGCCTCTTTCTTCTGAAGAATTGGATAATATTTTACCACTTTATGGTAAAATGGATACTATTTTACCATGGATAATATTTTACCACTTTTCAATGCTGTTTTTGCCTCTTTCTTCTGAAGAATTGAGTGTTATTGTTCCCCTGCTTCTTTTGCACTAAGATAGCCCTTGGTGATCCAAACTTGCCATGCATGGATGTTATATGCTTCAGGCTGAGATCTGTACTTCAGGCTGAGATCAAGAAGGCTTTCTGGAGAAAAATATATAGTTTGTTTCTGTTTCTGTTTCTGTTTCTGTTTTGTTTTTAACCTCCAGGAACATTATGATTAGCATGTTTCATTTTATTTATCTTCATTCTTATCACTGGTGGATTTTAAATCATGGAGAGCTTAAAGGATGAGAATGATCTGGTTTTAGCTCAGATGGTAGTTAGGTATTAAACTTATTACCTCTTTGAACCATGGACTCTAAAGTAAGTTAAACTATGACTAGGAAAGTGTATTTGATCTCTTCTCAATTGCCAAGTGCACTTGCAGTGATTTTGAAGACTGAAAAGCACAGTTTTGTTCCTCGGGAACCAAATCGGCAATAGATTTTCAAAAGTGACTTCTGCAGGGAAGTATATAATTCATTACTCTTTTTCTTTAAGGGCATATCTAGATACTATAAGAATACATTTTATATACAAACACTGTCATGCTAAAAAAAAAAAAAGACACATAACAAGGGAAAGTCTTCATCTAGCTTTACCTTTTTCAATGTAGGGATATGATGTGGAAAAACAGTGGTGCAGGAGGGAGTAACAGGGACATAGGTTTTAATTCATTTGCAAATTACTAATTCTGCAGCCCTGGGCAATGTGAGCCTTGCCAGTAATATGAGATGGATAATACTAGGCTTCAAGGATCATGGAAAGGAAGCCATAGAGTACTTGACTTCTTCCTCCCCACCTCTTTCTTCTTATTCCATTATCTAAACTTAAATGAAGGAAGTGTACTGTGTAGCTGCTTAGAGAAGCGTATAGGTTTAAAATTTACTCATCTCCAAGTGACAATAGCAAAGGAGAAGCAAAAGAGAGATAAATGAGAGGATTTAACTGTATGTCTATGAACTAGAATCTCCTCTTAAATCTTAAGTTATTTTCCAATAGTAAAGCACTTAGTGATAAGATAAATATAATTTCCTGAGTACTTCCTACAGGAAAATGGCTTTAGATCCCAAGATGAAAATAGTGCTTATAGACTGGCATTATTACTTTACAAGAATCAAAGGCAGAAAGAGTAGTTATATTGTGTGAGGTCAACAGTTGATAGGTATAGTCAGGATTTAAACCTGGATAGTCTTGTCCCATGAGGTTCAGAATACCCAGTTCTCTCATACATGATAGACTCCGAATGTTAGCAATAGTTGGTTTAAAGATTTTTTAAAAATTGGCAATGGCAAGTGGTAAAATATACTTTGAGCAAGGAGCCACCTGGATCAGTTGCTCAAATGTACATATGAAATAGTCTAAAGTTCTATAATCTCCAAGCATCTAATTAAATTCTTTGAAAGAATAGTCTTTGTCAGAATGGGAGAGTGCAGAGGAAAAGGGAAGAGAATATGAGAGGGGGAATTGGGAAAGAAAGAGAGGAGAGGAAGATAAATAGCTTTCAGTAGGGAATGAATAATTGAATTTCTTTTTAAGTTTTATCATCTACTGCTATTAGTCTATGACCTTATCTTGAGAAAGGCAACCTTGGAATGCTCAGAAATGTGATTCTTAATGGAACAGCTTTTACACAATTATATATTCATGTTGCAAATCGCATGGGACATATGTGTACCGAAAAAGTATTCGTTTATCTGAAATTCAAATTTAATTGGATATTCTTTATCTTTATTAGCTAGGCCTGGCAACTCTCCATGTGAATGCCTGAGTGGTACTTACCATATTCTTATTCTTCATCTCTGGCCACATTTATTGATCTCTTCTTTCATAGGACCCACCCAAAGGTACCGCCCCAGCAGTTTTTCCTGGGATCCTCCCTGGGTACACCAAGTTCTCTGCTGAGAGCAGTGATTCTTGGTGCTTCTCAAACATCCAAATTTTCATTTTCCACACTATCAATCACATGTTCATTTTCATCCATGGACATCAGCTGAGTTCATTGTGCCTCAATGTGTGTCTTTAAAAGAACTTCTTTACCTTGTAGGATGACTCCCTCTCTAGAACACTCAGAAACTAGTTCACGGTTCATGGTCATGCAGGTCCCCCCTTCCTTGTCACCAACTCTTAGCCCTAATGGCGAGTTTCTCACATGAGGTCCAACGTTGCTAAGTCAGGCAAATAGTGACCTCTGGGTCTGGCTCTCCACAGCATCAACTACGTTTTGATGTGTATAAATAAGATTGGGCTCTGTAACTCCTCTCTACCCCTTCTCGCTTCCTCAAGTGCTATTCTCATACCTTCTGCATCCCCTTTGAAGATGCAGTACAGATATAAAGCTAACTCAGCAATTTTAAGAATTATATAAAGTTTAAAGAAATTTTAAAACAACTTTGCTTATTTGATTATTGTTGAACTGAAATCTTGTAACAAAGCACCTACTGCTAGCTTAGGTCTTATATAATCATTACATTTTGTGAGTTAAAATGTGACTGTGAAAGAAATGTTACTATGTTAACTACATCTCTTATGGATAGAAGTATTGCCCTTTGTAATATAATAATGATTATCATAGATATGGATATCTCATTGCTCAATGTGTTATATAATCACCTTAGAGAACAGTCAGGAATTTATCAGTGGGTCCAGTTGGACAGACAATGAGTGAACTCATTAGTCTCTCCCTTGACCATCTTGAACAAACTCTAAGTTTATAGCTGTCTGACCTTTGAAAGTACTCTTGGATGGCATGATACCAGAAGAATTTACAGTGATCGTCTTGCTCAGATAGTAAGTTGTGCCCTTCTCACACTGTATTTGAGAAGATAACACATTTACTCAGTCCATTTCTTGAAATAAAACAGAGTGATTTTCTTCCGAGACTTCAGCCAGTAAGTCTAGTTTGCTGGTTTATGATTCCACATGAATGCCATTGACCTGAAATTGGAATTTTTTTTTTTTATTGATGCTAAGAAACAGATACTCACCCTGACACGAGCCCTGATATTGTTCTCTTGTGTAACCAACAGTTGTCACTGCTCGCCCGAGACACATGGCCCCCAGTGCGCCTCCAAATACGACGACTGCGAAGCAGGCTCCCAGGTCCTCTGTGTCCATGGCATCTGCGAGGATCTAGTCCGTGTGCAGGCTGGAGAGGTGGGTCCTTTCCGGAACGTGACTCCTTGGAGGGAGTCAGTGCCATCGGAGTCGCATCCTGTGTGACTGCATACAAGCATAGCTCTGTGAGACTGCAGACAGCATACCACTTCCTGCCCTTAAGCAGGGCACAGGCGAGGAAGGAAATGAGAGTTGTCTGTAAATAAGCAGAAAACTGGACCTAGAAGTTATGATGTCATTATATAAATTACTAGTATTTTTATCATTCCTTCACGAACCTCTCTGAGCCATGGTCTTCTCTTGGCTTTGTGAGTGTTAAAAGTGACAAGACATGAAAACACAAAAGATGTGCTCTTGTCGGCAACATGCTGTTTTAAGGAGTCTGGCTTTTTCTCTGGCTCCTGAGCCCCTGTGACTGCTGCAGACTTGTGAACCCACTTCCCTGAGTGACTCTGTGCTCTGGGTCCTGAGGCCCTTGACTCCTGGCACTCAGGGTTGCCCAGCCCCTACAACTTGGCTTTGCATGAGTCCTTTAGGTCTTTATTTTTAGTTCTATTTTTTTTCTACCCACGTGATGGAAAATGGTTCCCCTTCCAATGATGGTGGGGGGTGAGGGGTGGTGGGGAAGGAGAGACTTTCAAAACGGAAACAAACAGAATTGATTTTCCAAAGTCTGTGCCTACATGGGTGTTTTTCCCTCTAAAAACATAGCAGGCTGAGTTGATTGACTTTAATTATATTGACTTACAGTTCTTGATTGTTGTTGCTCTTTCCCTGGCATCTTTGGGGCAAATTATAGGTTTCCTTTACTCTGAAATAAAGATGTTTCTCTTTTGCATGGTCTGGTCTAAATACTTAATCATATGTGAGCAAAAAGAGAAGCCACTCAATTGGCCTTATGGAAATGAACATCAGAGGATAAGCAGTTGGGGGCTTGGTGAGATTTTCAAAGGCTTTTCGTACTCATTTTCTCGGTTGTCTTCATTCCCACTCTTCTCATCCTGCCAGCCCAAGTACAGCTGCATCTGCCATGCTGGGTGGACGTCCCCGCAGAACAGCTCGGCCTGTACACTGGACATAGATGAGTGCAGCCTCCAGCCTGCACCTTGTTCACCGCTTGTGCAGTGTTTCAACACTCCAGGCTCTTTCTATTGTGGGGCCTGTCCTACAGGTACGTGGGCATGTCCACACCCAGCCAGAGGCACCGTGCTGGGTTCTGCAGGCCAGCCAGCCTGGGTGCCAGAACCTATTTCTTTCCTCTGCTGAGGGAATAAGAAGACCGTTCTTAAGAGACATTCCAATCCAGCGTCATGTCCTGTCTCACTGACTCCCACCCCTGACCATCTTACTGCTATGACAATTCAATAACAGAAATGGGGAGCTTTGTCCCAAACTGCTAGAGTCAAACATTGGGGGCAGGGTTAGCCATAGTTCGTGAGGTCAAATATTTTATTTCCATGGCCACCAACTGACCAGACTTGAGATCAAAACACACATGCTTTAATCCTACCTTTCATACCAGCCAGATGTTTGTAAACTTGGACAAATTATTTGCCTCGTAGTGTCTCCACTAGAGTCTAATAGTTCTCACCGGTGTATATCATTCGAAGACCCTGTGACCTTGCTATAAGGAGGGATGTCCCACCCCATCACAGACCCACACAGACCAAATCTCCAGGGGAGGGCACATGTTGAGTTGCTGAAATCATGGACTCTGAACTCAGAGACTGCCTAGATTTGAGTCTAAGCTTCATTTCTTACCATATGAGATTGTCATCATCCATTCATGTGTATTTGTAGAGTGCCTACTATGAGCCAAGAGCTGTGCTGGGTGCACTGGTAAGAATTAATCAGACCTCGGAAAGTTTACAAGGCCTCTTTGCCCTCCCTGGGTGTTCTCAGAAAGTGGAACACAGAGAGACTATAATCATAGCAGCTGTTTTCTTATGGAAACACCATTAAGACGTTGTGCTAGGCAATTTTAATTCATGCAACTATAACAAAAATAGGAAGTGATAGGAATTAGTATTATTCCCATTTGAAAATATAAGATCTTAAAGCTTAGAGAAGGTAAATGACTTGCCCAGGCTTTTCAGCAGTCAGGATTCAAACCCAGGACTGTCTGGCTCTGAGCTGAGCTACTGAAGACTAACCTTGGATCACCAAGGAGCCCCACCCACTGATTGCTTCATTTAGTGACTTTTGTTTTAGTAAATTCTTCGTGTTATACATTTAGCTCTTATACAACTAGAAGGAAATTGAAAAACATGTAGTAGACTTTTTCTCCTTTAGTTCTCAGGAGCAAGCAAACTTTGCAAATAATCGCATTCTTGAAAGTTATTTGCCACTGACCATCTTTAAAAACTAGAAATTAGAAAAAACTTATTTAGATTATAGAAAGAGCCATGTGTTCTTACATTCCTCTTTTTATTGCTAGAGAGAAGAAGAGGAGCAAAAGCTTTTTGTTTTCCTGTTAATTATCATATTTTTTCCTGAATATCAAAGTAATATATGCTGCTTATAAAATTTAAAGAAACTACAAAAATATGAAAAAAAATACCCATAGTTTTATCACTCAAAGGACCACCATTAATATTTGAGAATATTTCCTTCCAGCTTTTTTCTGTAAACTCATTTCTTCAACCACAAATAGGATACTTTTCTTTAGATTTTTAGAAGGGTACTCTACTTACATCAGAGAGAATAAATATCTTAAAGGATTTACAAAGTTTTAAACATTCTTATAATTTTATCATTTGAATTATCAGTAATAAAACTTGTAATAATTGAATAAAACAAATGTTTAAATAAAATGACTGTCTCTTTCTTCATCTTTAATCTCCTTCTCCCAATGAGACTGCTGTTAACCTGTTCTCTCTCTTCTACCTTTTCCTCTGCGGATACAAATACACAGACATATATGCAGGTTTTTAAAAAATTCTTTCCCAATTGGGATCATATTCTGAATATTATTCTGAAATCAATATGTGTGTACATGTTATTAGAACTAGTTTTTAGCATTCAGTTTTATAGATGAGTCGTCATACATTCGGCTCTGCCCCTACTGACCATTGAGATTTTTTTTTCCTCCACTAAGCAATGCTGCAGTGGACATCTGCTCACCTACATCTTTAAACATTGGCAGTTTTATCTTTATAGAATTAGTTTTAAGAAGTGGAATTGTTAGTCAAAAGGTATATATTTTAAGAAATTTAATGAATACTGCTAAATTTCTTTCCAAATAGCTTTTGTTTATTTAACTTCTGACTAACCACACAGAAAAGTACCCCATAGGTCCACCTCTTTGCCAGAATTTGATTCAAAGACTTTAAAACGATTTTTACCAGTCCAGTTGGTAGGATATATCTCATTTTAATCTAGTATTCCTTATAGTTAAGCAGGTTTTTTTATGTTTTTGACTATGCACTTCTTTGTTGACTTGTCTAGAGAGCTAACTTTTCATTTCTTATTTTTCTAGGCTGGCAAGGAAATGGATATGATTGCCAAGATATCGATGAATGTAAGATAAATAATGGCAGTTGTTCTGTGGCCCCGCCTGTTGAGTGTGTGAATACACCTGGATCTTACCACTGCCAGTCCTGTCCACCAGGTGCTGCACTAATTTCCTGATTCCATTACAGGCAAAACATACATTTGAAAACAGGATCTTGTGCTCCATTTTAAATATGACTTCTATATAAGGAGATAAACCTAATAGTGCAGAAAGTTTTACTTAACTTATGGATTCAGGACACTTTATACAGCTATATTATAAGAAATAAATTTTTAAAGTTTTGATAATCAATGGAATGCAACAAGCCTTTACAAACTGTCAAATAGCCTGCCAAGATAATGTAGAATTTGAAAATTTTCTCTGTGGATCATACCTACAGCTCCATTGTTTCCACAAATAATTTATTAATATGATGCACTCATGAGATGTTTTACATATATAGTTTACTAAATAACAGGCATGATAGTAGACTTATAATCCATGTTAGTTTTCCTTCTCTTTTGGAAAGAAGTTATTACTGCTATTCTCTAATCTAAATTGACTTACTACCCAAGAAGTTCGGGGAGTTCTAAGTGAGAAACTGAAACCGTATATGTTTTATTAACATAAAACAACAGTACTTTGGACTTCTACAATAATTTGGCTCTAAGATAATCACATCACTGTGATTAAAAAAAAAAAAGTCAACTCTTTTAGCGTCAGCACTTCCTAAGTCTAACAGTAGTTTCATATAGCTTTTTATTTTCGTTTTTTAATTTTGTCATCAAAAACAACCCAGATCATTGTTTCCGAAATCAGATTCCTGATTCTCGTTGTCCTTTTTCTTAATTATGGAATTCTGTTTATGACACTCTGTACGTTTACGTTTTCTGTTTGATGATAGACAATCTCTGGTTGGTCTGGTTCATGATATTTGATTCTCAGATTGAGATTCTTCTTGCATGTTCTTAACATCATTTGTCATGCTCCTGTTCTTGCTGTGACTAGGGTACCAGGGCAATGGAAGAGTGTGCACACTTATAGACATCTGCTCTGTCAATAACGGAGGCTGCCACCCGCACGCGTCATGCTCCTCAGCGCTAGGTAATGACTCCTCTCTCCCTCTGGGTTTGGGTAGTTTAAACAACAAATTGATTTTCTAGAAACAAAATTCTCTATCTTCAAAATTCTTATTTTGATATTCAAACCAAAAATTAATTCATGTTATAAAACTGTACATTGGGATTATTTTTTAATGCAATAGACTATGTTCTCTTATGATCTTCTCTAATTTAGCAATTATTTCCCAAGTTAATTAAGCCAGCTAATTAATTCATAATTATATTTCAAAAAACATGAAGGAGAAGACAAGGGAGGACAGCTGCACTTCTTTTAAGGACACTTTTATTTCTGTGCCATTGGCCAGGACTGACCTTGGTGGCTAACCCTGGCTTCAAGGGAGACAAATAAATATAGTCTTTATTTCAGGTGCACATACCCCTAATTAAAATAAGAGGAAAGGGGAAAATGTATCTAGGGTGATAACCAATAGTGTCTGCAATGCTGTGTAAAAGAGGCTTCACCTATAATTTAAAAAAATACATATTGCTAAATTTTCTCTCAAAAATGTATCAATTTATATACTCACCAACAGTGTATGAAAATATACATTTACCCCGCTCCATTGACAATACTAGATGATACTGTTGTTGTTTTTCATTTTAGTCAATTTTATTGGCAAAAATTGCCTTCCCATTATTTTAATTGTAACTAAACCAATATTGTTTTTGATTACTAATAATTAATAATGAACACTTTTCACATATTTACTGGCCATTTTTTTCTATTTGTTCATGTCCTGTGTTCATCTGCTTTCTTACTGATTTGTAAAATTTTATTATGTACTGAGGACATTATTTCATTATCTGTCTTATATTTCTCATGTATTTTTCCTGACATGTTGTTTTTATTTTTAATTTTGTGGTGGTATTTTCTATTTAGAAGTTTAAATTTTTATGTAGTCAAAAAGGTAAATCTTTTAGGATTTCTCCCCTTAGAGTTAGGCCTTCCCTACCAAACTCTTTAAAAATAGTCAAGTATACTTTCTTTTATATTTTCATTTATTTTAAACATTACGATCTTTGACCTTTTTAGAATGTATTTTTATCTATAATATCAAATAGAGATCTAACTTAATATTTTTGTCCAAATGGGTGGCTAGCCCCAACTCCATTTATTGAATAATGTATCGTATCTCTTGCTATTTTGAAATACCACTTTTATTCCTATAAACGTGTCACGTATATGCATATATATGTCATATATGCATATACGTGACATGTTTATATATAT
>NW_011888877.1:343852-367649 GCF_000151845.1 Pteropus vampyrus | reverse complement strand
TATGGCCCAAATGGATGCATGCAACTCAGTAATATGTGCCTGAGTCACCCCTGTTCAAATGGACAATGTGTTGTGAGTCCTTTATTTTTCTGGGATGATAGGGTACTTGAGAATCATAATTTTAGTTTCACATCTATGCAGTATGTTTTCTATGATTCATGAATTTTAAGGTAAGGCTTAAGCTTAGGATAAAGAATTGTCTATTACTTTCAAATGAAAGGTAAGTAGTAACTTTAGTTCCCAGGAAAAACCAATGTGTTTATTTTTTCCCTCAGTGATTTACAAAGCATTAAAACAAAGACTAAAGTTTGATCTAAATATATCCAACTTATACTTAGCAATCACCATTTAAATGAATTAATTAACACAACGTAGGCTCCTGGAAGATGCTTGTGGCCCACTTCCTGCTACATACATCACATAGCACCACTGTTCTTTATTATTCGGGTTGATTTGTGTTTATTGTGTATCCATTTGTTTTATGGCATTATGTTTTTTCTTTCCTAGGAAACAGCCTCTGGTTATCTTTGTAAGTGTGAACCAGGTTGGGCTGGTGTTAACTGCACAGAAAACATCAATGAGTGCCTGAGCAACCCCTGTTTGAATGGGGGAACTTGTGTTGATGGCATTAATGCTTTCAGTTGTGAATGCACACATTTCTGGACTGGACTTCTTTGTCAGATTCTCCAGCAAGGTACACTCAGCATTTCTAATACCACAATTGCTCACAGCTTAAAAGTGTCATCCTTTAATGAGTCCTATTGCCGATTCTCTGCTGAGCCTGCTTTTTTTTGTCCACTTGTTCAAATGCTTAGAATTAAGTCTTTCCTTACAGAAATTGTATAGAATTCACAAGGTAAATACATATATCTCAATTTGCGCCAAAAGAACCTTTCCTTCAAGGGAAAAAATTAAATTCGTATTTGCTGTTTTCATTACATCCACTCAGAAAGCAAAATATGCTAAGGAAGTTTTCTACGGGAGAGTTTTTTCTAAAACACCCATTTAATTTCCCTAGAATATTCCATTTAATTATGTCACTCTCCTGCTGTAGAATATAGTGTTTCACTATTGCCGGTTGAATAAACGTTGGCACTGTTTTTCAATTATCCTCTATGACCAGGCCTCACCCCATCCATCTAAATTTATTTTTCACTAGTTCTCTAAAAATAATCCCTAAAAACCAGACATCTTTCCTTACCACCTGACCCCATGTGCCTCCATGAATATTTCTCCTGTGTTCCTTTATTCCAGATATTTCTTCCCTTAAAGCTCTCCAAATTTCTTCTTTGCTTCCCATCCGAATGTATGGTCCCTTAGGAGTACTTCACATTCAGCCTCCTCCATAAAGGCTCTTCTGACCGCTCCACCCCTCGCTTATTACTCCTGACTCTGAATCAGCACATTTACTGAGATTTTACTATGTGTTGAGCACTGTGGGAGACCCTGTGGAGAAATAAGAAAACATAAAATACAGTCTCCACATATTATCTGCTTCGCTTCTGAGTGAGGAGACAAGATGAATATAACATGGCAGAGAAGAGACAAGAACTAAAGATAAGAACTAAACTGTGTTGGGTCAAGTCAGGTATCACAGGGGCAGAGAGAATGGGAGCCAGAGAAAACACGAAGAGGCAGGGAAGCATATGGCAGAGGTGAGGAGACATCAGCTGGACTTTGAACGAGAGGTGGGATTTGGGCGGATGTCAAAGGAAAAGGGGGACAGGGAAAAGAAAGAACGGTAGGGCTTTTGTCTCCAACATTAATTATTTAGACTTTCTAAATGCTTCAGCCGTGGGGTTAGAGTTGCCTAGCCTCTTCCTTTTTGGGGTTTCTGAGAAGCACAGCTGACTTTCTCTTTTTCTGCAGTGTGTGGAGGGTCCCTCTCGGGCATGAATGGGAGCTTTAGCTACCAGGTCCCTGATGTTGGTTATGTTCAAGATGTGAACTGCTTCTGGGTTATCCGCACTGAAGAAGGAAAGGTAAGTAGTGTCTCCTGTGCAACGTGTGTTGCATTTATACACACGGATATGTAATACGTGTATATATTACATGAAGTACACAGAGTGATAATTCGTGTCATATAGTGAGGACTTAGTAAGTGTCAGGCTCTGGGCTAGATATTTTACATACTTTTCTCTAACTTTACATTAACTCTTTGAAATAACTAAGAGTATCATCATTTTATAGATGAGATAATGGAAACGAAGAGAAGCTAAGTAGTTAAAACACACACACACACACACACACACATTTCTTAGCTGGTAATTGGAGTAGTCGGGTTTTAATCAAGTTTGGTTGTAAAGTCCATGGTTTGTCCAGTATAGATGATTCTCTACATGGGTTGGACAACGATAAGCCAATGATTTGTAAAGTCATGTTCTTACTGAGACAGTAGTGTTTGATGATGATCACTTGATTATGTTGACTATTATGCAAAAATGAGAACTGCTATTAAGATTATTTTCTTATCAGTGTCTTCTCTGGGCCACTACATGTGTCAATGTGCTGTGCTAATTGTTCCTTGTAGATTATATCATTGTATTTTAACTCTCATAACTCTAAAACATAAGAATTTTCATCCTCGTTTTACATACCAGGATGGAGCCTATGGCAGCTGAGAAATTTGTCCAGAGCATGTGATTTGTAAGTGGCTGCAGTGACTGGAACCCAGGCCATTCAGCACCAATGACTATAAACCTCTTTATGAACAATCTTCACATTAAGATCTGAGCCTAAGGCTTTTAGTGCTTTTATCCCCAATATTAATTATTCAGTTTTTCCAAATACTTATTTCTCAACCAACTTGTAGACTCATTGAAATAAAGTTGTATATCTGAATATATAAGGTTTTCCTTTGCAGTCATATTAACTTTTTCCAGCAAGCTAATGTACAAGGTCAGAAAACATTTTTTCCCTTGAGAAAAGAGGGCTCTTTGAGGCCTGGTAACCCCACAATAGAAAAACCTCCAAAATTAATTTCCTACTTGGTATGTTAATTTCCTTCCTTCCATTTAGTTTTCATGAATTCTGTTTCCTGACATTGAAAACATTTTTTTCAAGAAAAAAGTATTTTGTGAAAAAAATTTGTACTTGCATTATTAATTTCTAAGAAAATTCATTCTGCTTTTCTTGATTATTGTGATTTTCTATCTTTTTATCCTCACCATAATTTATATAATATAGTGGAGATTATGTACAAATTGGAATAGTTCAATTCATGAACAATTTATTTGATTTTCATTGGAATTGCTTCAAGGGCAAACATAATGTAAAAATACCCTAGCACAGAATTTAAAAAATGTCCCAATATCCTTTTTCATTAGTTGAATGCTTTGAGGCTTTGGATCATAATGGAAATTAAATTCCACAGCCTTCTTTTGGTTGTTTCGCTGTTTTAAATGAGGTTGATGCTACAAAATCTTTTATGTATAATTAATTATCTTACTCTATTTGTCTGTACATTCTAACATTTTAACTTGGAGACACATTTTTGTCTTTATTCTCTCCTCCTTGTATGCTCAGAACTCTTCATACCACCTTTCCCCATTCTCCACTCTTATTACTCATCTATTAATGATATGCAACCACTGAAGACTTGCAAACTTCACACATGCCTACACTCTGCCTACTCAGTCCACACCTGAGGCTGCCAGTCTGGGCTGGACATCAGTAGCTTGCTGAGAGGTTTAGAGACCCCCTAAGGAATCAGCCTCTCTGGGGTCAGTGATGAACATCTCTGTGCATGCTACAGGTTATTCAGGCGATCAAGGTATAAATTCTTGTGAGTGGTAAATTAGTTAAATTTAATTCAAGGTAGATTTTTCAAATGTCCAATGTATTTTATTGATTTGTCAACTATACATTTGAAGTAACTTTGTTTAATGGACTTAATAATATAATGAAAGCTAGGTAAATCTAGTTCATTAGTCCATTGAATACAGCTCAAGGGGTATAAAGTTTCTGTTATCCTAGTTGAATAGTTCTACAGATCTGTGCCCTTCAAAATTGTTAAGAACGTAGACTGTGTTTTAGTGCACACACACAAACACACAGACATACACACACACAAAATAGACAAACACACACCCCAAAAAAAAAAAAAACCTCTAGGTGGTATTAGATATGTCCATTACATTGATTGTGGCAATGGTATCATATGTGTTTGCATATGTCCAAACTCATCAAATCATACACATTAAATATGTGCAGTTCTTTGTATATCAATTATACCTCAATAAAACTGTTAAAAATCTAATTAACATTAAGATTTTGGTACAGTTGATTGTGCATCTGGGGGAAAAAGGTGGAATTTTAATTTTATCTCGCATAAAAAAAAGTTTTTGATATATTTTGATATTAGTTGAAGTTAGGTTTAAGCAGTTTTTAATGCAAGTCATTTAATAAGTAGAATTTCCATATGTATTTGTGGATAACTAGGAAATTATAGGTATATCTCTTGAAGTGACTCACTACATATGCCTCCTAATGAGTGGGAGATGTCCTTTAGAATTAACACGGAAATGAAAAATAACATATTGTGGCCTTTATGCTTTTAGGTGCTGCGTATCACTTTCCCGTTTTTGCAGTTGCAATCAGCGAACAATTGCCCACACGAGTTTCTGCAGATTTACGACGGAGATTCCTCCGCAGCGCTTCAACTCGGAAGATTCTGTGGCTCCAGCGCCCCGCGTGAACTCCTCAGCAGTGACAACACGCTCTATTTCCATTTCCATTCTGAACTTTTGAAGAATGGGAGAGGCTTCAGGATAAGATGGGAAACACAGCAACCGGGTGAGTGTGAACAGAGAGAAAAATAAAGAAAATCTTGAGGTTATTAAAAAAAAACTTTTGATCAGTAGCCAACTTTTGGTTAGAGTAAATGTTTGGAGAGTCAGTACATATATATTTTTTTATAATTATTTTTAAATCAAATAAATCTATAATGAATTTGTACTTGATTTTGTGCTCGGAAATAACAGAATGTGGGTGAAATGGAAGAGATTCAAAAACATGAGCCTTCATGGGTCCCATATGAAATTGATGAACAGCATATTTATAAGCTCCACTAGTGAATTACTGCAGGAATGTCGTTGAAGACACTGTCCACGCCTTCACTCAGTGTTCCTCATCTTAAGGACCATTAGATAATTTTTTTTTTGTGGCTGTTTTTTGTTTTTGGAGCTCTATTAAAAATTTTTTTTTTTTTTTTACTGTGAAATTTTTAAAATGTAGAAAGAACAGTATACCAAACCTCTAATCTATTTACTGATAAATCTGTGGATCTATTTCTGGAATTTTTCATTTTCAATATTGGTCTACTTATCTATCCTTGTGCCACATTGGCTTAATTACTGACACTTGAAATCTGGTAGTGTACATCATCTAATTTTGGTCTTTTAAAAAATGCTAGATCCTTCACGTTAGAACTGATTTGTTAATCCCATCCCACCCCCTAGTCTACTGGGATTTTGTTGGCATTGGATTGAATCAGTAATCAACTTGAGAAGAAATGACTTCTTAAAAATATTGACCCTGCCAACCCATGAACATGGACTATCTCTGTATTTATTTAATTCTCTTTTAATTTAACTTAGCAATGGTTTATAGATTGTGGTGTTTACTTATTCCACATCATTTGCTAGTTTTTTTCCTAGATATTTGAATGTTAAATGACATTATGTTTCTAAGATTTCATTTTCCATTTATTAGTATATTTGTGTCTTATATGAATGAGGTTGAACATCTTTTCATATGTATAAAGGCATTTGAATTTTTTTCAGCAAACTCTGTTTATGTCTCCATTTCTTTAGAAGCTCTTCATATATTAGAGATATTATTAACTTTGTATTTTATATTAAACATTTTTCCCAGTTTGCCATTAACATTTCACTTTTCTTATGGTTTTTAATTTTTTTACCCATAGGATAATTTTTTGAGTACTAAGTTTTGATAAAGTCTTTGTCTGAGCAACTGAGATGTTTTCTCATTAGGAGCAGTGAGAATCATAAACTAATTTGTGTCACTTTTTGCCTCGGCAGCAAAATTTTTCTTTGAATAACCTGCATAGCTATGCAAATCTCATACTTTGCATATCTGAAATGCCATTTAGTTTTTTCTAATTTATATTTACTGCAGTCTAGATTTTTATTTAGTATTTCTATTTTTCAATTTTGCAGTAGCACTTCTCATAAGCCACCACAGGTTTTTTGTTAAATAAATGTGGGTATTAATAAAGAAAAGATCCTTACAGTCATTGATATGCAACTTTAAGGGCTGGTGGGGTGTAATGGAGAAGGTGGTGGAGTCTGAGGGCCGGGCCCAATCCCTCACTTGCTTCATTCCTGGGCAAGTGGCTCAACCACCATAGAAGAAATTTGAATTTATTCACTTACAAAATAAATGTTTTGACTATATCATAGTGTTAAGAAACCTTCTCAAATGAAAATTATGTAGTGCTTAACTATTTTAATGTATAAAATGATCTGATTTGTAGAAAGACATAGAAGCTGACAGAAGTTTCAAAATTTTGAAATAGTTAATATACAGAATGAATCTCCCTCAAAGTGGGAAAAAAAAAATCTATCGTCCCATTATTCATCTCTCAGACAGTTCAGCACTGTCTTTTAAATCATATCTCACCATAGGATGGCTGATAAGCATAGAGCTCAACACAGGGGTGATTCATTTATTTGTCAATTGCTAGTTCTAGATTGATAACGTTATCAAACTGGAAAACCGAAGGTCTTGTTTAATTTATGAGGGCATCCAAAACTATACATAGTTATTTAAATGAAGCTCGGCCTTTCAGAGCAAAGGCTATGACCATTCTTCATAAATTATAGCTTGTTTACAAATGTAAAGTTATTTTTTCTTCCTATTTTAGAGTGTGGAGGTGTCCTGACTGGTACATATGGTTCTATCAAGTCTCCGGGATATCCCGGAAACTATCCCCCTGGAAGAGATTGTGTCTGGAAAGTCATAACCAGTCCTGGCCTTTTGATAACATTTGCTTTTGGGACCCTGAGTCTGGAGTACCACGATGATTGCAGTGAAGATTATCTTGAGGTAAACAATTGTGTTTAGATAGAACTTATCATAATATGATTAGAACTCAGGGAACTATGGTTTGGTGATGCTCATGGATGACCACAATTAATTAGCATTAGTTGGATGTATTTTTTAGTATACAGCCAATGTCTAAATCTTACTAAATCCTTATTTTTAATAAATGTGCCCACTTGTTACTTCTTCTTCTGGGTTCCATTTGAATCTGGGAAAGAGACTGCCTTGCTGGAATATATTGATAATTGTCATTGGGAGGTGAGGAGTCAGCCTGTGTTCCTCCTTCTTACCTTTAGTAAATGATTAAAATATAGAAGAAGGAAAAAGGCTGTTATATTCAAATGCCATATGCATATAGGTATAGGAAAAATTTTGCTCTCCATTTGTAGACTAAAAAGATCATTGAGAAGATTGAGTTCTTATGTTTTTTTTATCTTATCCCCATAAATCTCAGTACCTCTCATCGTAGTGATAAAAGACAATCTGCTTTTCCAAGTTCCTTAGAAAAGAATAAAATGCTATGGAATTATTCATAAAGGAGAGAAGGGTATGACCATCAAACAGGGATGTCCACAAGTTAAAGTCATTAATAATTTAGCAGTTGTAATGGATTCGAAACTTTTGGGAATGACTGCACAATCTACCTCTTCCTGGACAATTTCATCAACATAATCTTTTCAATGTTGACATTAAAGTGAATTTTCTTGGAATTAATTTTCAATAAATCCCATCAAATTAAAATTACAAGCATTTTTTTTCATTCCTACATATTAATTTGGGTACACATATATTAGAAAGTATCACTCATTCTGACAATAGTGAAATGCCTCTCATTTCTCTTCAAGCTACAATATTGCAAGGAATGAGTTAAATATAGGAATCAAGTAATGCTGCCCTATAACTCTGCTGCCAATAAAAAAAGTAATTTGAATGGATACAATTGGGCATATTAAAAGATTATTTAGTCCACTGATGCCTTGATGTTTTATGTAGTACAGAATTTGCAATTATAACACAATTATCGAATGGTTAACATGATTATTTAATAGATTTAAAAAAATTAAAAAAGAATTTCTAAGGTCACATTTTTATTGTTGTGATACTTAATTACTATTAAAGTTGCACTTTTAAAATTTATTAAGCCATATTTCTATTGTGTCTAATCTTACTTACTTTTTCCACCTCTGATTTTCCCAAATACCTAGACCAAGTTGTGAATCAATTGACATTGCTGGCATTCAATCTATTTTCTTTTTCTGGATTACTGGGGATTCATAATTGCAAAACAAATATCTGGGGCGGGGAAACCTAGGAAAGAAAACTTTGAAATTCGTTACATTATGAGAAAAATTCAAAGTATGTTCCTCTAGTCTCCGAACTGACATGCAGACAGCGATAAGGCATCAGGAGTGATGGGAGAAGGAGCCCACCCTTTGTGGAACCCCAGTCTTGTGTCGGATGCATATAGAAATGAAAACCTCCCAGGCCCATTTCAAATGATTGGTTTTCTGAAGTTAAGGTACGAGATGATTTGGTTTGCTAATATCCGACCGTTAGAGCTTAATGATTCAATTTGTCGTTTCAGATTCGAGATGGTCCTTTGCATCAGGACCCTGTTCTTGGGGAATTCTGCAGCACTCTCTCTGCGCCGCCACTCCAGACCTCAGGTCCCTTTGCCAGAATTCATTTTCACTCCGACAACCAGACGAATGACCAAGGCTTCCATATCACCTACTTAACATCACCTTGTAAGTAACCTGATAATTGGAAGCTTAATATGAATGCGAAGTTCAGTGCTATGCTTATATCTGGGTTATTTTTTACTTTCTTAGACTTGTATCTTTCTTAACATGTATTTAGAAACATTTCTCTCATAATGCCAGATTTTTCTTTATCTTTCCAATGCTCTATTATTAATGTTATAATAACCCTCGATCCCTAAATTATGAGATCGACATTATGGTGGATAAGTGTGAGGCACCTAAAATTCAATAATTCAGACATCTGTTCCCTACCTGTTAATGTTTTGTTATGAGGGAGGTTAGTCATCAGAGAAATGCAGTCTTTCCTAAAATTTGTCAGGTTTTATAGCTATTATGCCTTTAATTGGCATTCATACCTTAAAACAAACCAACAAGCCAACAAAAAACAATGAAATGCTCTATGATTTTTATTTTAGGGGTTTATTTTATTTTATTCTAAATAGACATCATTGTGCATTGGTGAGAATTCACAGGAAAAACACTCTTTATGTCTCAAGATCAGGGAAAATAACAATGAACATCGTTTCACTGGTCCTCTTTCTCCATTTTCTTTGGCTTCAGACTGAATCTGCAGCCGATCTTCTGTAAATTGTGTAGTCCATACTTGTTTTGTGTGCATATCGACTTTCCCCTCACCACGTCTTACTGTTCTGTATTTATTATTCCTTTAATCTGATTCATTTTTATAGTTATATATTTTATGTTGTTACATTTATTTCATAAACTGCCTCAGATTTTTTTTTTGTTTTGGAATGAAGGAGATTATAAAAGCATTTTAAAAGCAATTTGTAGAGAAGGATGTTTGTTAGATTGGAATTTAGGTCACACATCTCTACACCTGTTTCTTTAGGCACTCCATGGGTGTCCCACGAACACACACCAAACTGGAAATCTTATGATTAGATAAAAAATATTAATATATAAGCCTGTACAAGGTGAATAAAGTGGGTTTATGTTTGCATGTATATGTGTATGCTTTTAAAAATTTTATCTAATGCTTGGAAGCCAGAGGACTAGCCATCCACGTGACCTTTCCCTTCTCCTGTTCTCGTCAGTGGACCCGCCTTGTGGAGGAAACTACACAGACCCAGAGGGTCTTCTCTCTCTTGACTTGTCTGGACCTTTCTCTCACATCATTCAGTGTGTCTACACTGTAGAGCAGCCCTTGGGAGAACAAATACAGGTCAACTTCACCAGCGTGGAGCTAGAAGGCCAGAGCAGCTGTTTTCACACTTACATCGAGGTAACTTTTACTATTCGGTGCCCCTTAGATGGTTTTCAGAGTTTTTCTGTTCTGGAAAGCAGTGGTCTTCATTTGGTTGTTGGGCCAGCAGCGTCCAGGTCACTTGGATGATCGGGGTGTTAGAAATGTAATTCTGTACCTAATTCTCAACTAATCGAACCAGGACCTCTAGCAATCTGTTTTAACAGGCCCTCCAGATAATTCTGTAGCAGGCTAGCATCTGAAAACAACTGTTCTAGAGAGTATGGAAGAATTTGCCAAAAACAGATCTATGGATGGTGAAATGGGAGATTGGTAATATAACAGCGAAGGACAAAAATGAAAGCTGGCACTAGAAGCTCAAAACGCTATAACGCTAAATTACAAGCTATTAAACTGAGCCCTGATAAGTAAGTTGACTGCCAGTAAGTAAGATTAATAGGATTTACTAAAAGGATACAGATTTCCGAGATTGTCCAGGACAGTTTTATAGGTGAAGGAACTCAACTGGAGAAGTAAAAGGATTTGCCAGGGCGAGCCAGCTAGTCAGTGGCAGAGAGTTAAGTTAAAGCGTTGAATAACTCTTGTTTAAAATCTAACTCTTGCTTAAGTTTCTTTTTCTTCATTGGTTCTGCTTACTCTCATTCAGAAAACTTCAATTCTGATTTAAGTGTGTGTAATGGTTTTAACAAGAATATATGAAACAAAAAGGCAGTTTTTGTTTGCCTGGCCTAGTATTTCTTTTTGCTTAATTATTGGTCAAGCCACAAATTAAAGAGCTGAGCAAGAGAAACAAAACGGTTCTGTTGAGCGCAGTCATTTTATATAAATTCAGAGAGGCAGTGACAATTTTGTTTGCTGATGACCACTTCATTTTCCCAGGAAAAACTTATATAACCTCTTGCCCTCTTCCCTCCTTGACATGTAGAGAAAGAGAACAAAGAATTTTAGCAAAAGATCTGGACTTAGCTGAAGAATGATACCACAGCAATACATTTTTTTTTGAATTCAGAGATTTTTATCTCAGAAGTGAGATGAATATGCATATTTATTCGATTTATGTTTTCTAGAGTTTCTCATAAAGTACATTAAAGTTTCACACTATGGAGCAATTTTAGAAATTTTTATGTAAATAAAAATTAAATTTCCAACATTTTTTTTTACTTTGAGAACAGTAAAATTAGCTCACATTTAGAGAATGCTTACCATGCACCAGGTGCTCCTCTAAGACTTCAAAATACTGTAATATATTAAGTAGATAACAATTACTGTCTTCTTACTGCCTCTTGGTACATGCTTTACATAAGTTAATGCATTGAATTTTCACAATAGCCATTATTATTCCTATTTTGATAGTAGGAAACTGAGGCCCAGAGAAGTTGTTACATGCTCGTGGTTGCACGTCTGAGGAGCAGTGGAGCTGAGAATCTAATTTAGTAGTTCCAACTCCTGCCTTGAGCTTATCAGTTCAGAAACAGCCAATGAGACCCTTTCATGGTTGGCCATCAAAGTATCAATATTCTGATGTACCCATACACACACTCAAAGTCTTAATCAAGTTTCCCTCAAGGCTCGTTGATGAAAAAATGAAATAACTTTATTATTAGAAAGACAAGTCATGTATAGTAAGTTGAATAATTGAATAGGCTTTTCTATTATATCCTTAGCCATCTTAAAGGAATGCAACCAATTGATTTGTAGAATTTTAACACTATCGAGGACCTCAGAGGTCATCTAATCTAAATCCTTAATTTTACAAATGAGGAAATTAAGGTCACAAATGTCAAATTCTAGTTATTGTTACATAGGATTTAGATGAACCTACATTGGATTCTATGTAGACATATATTGATTTAGATCAAAGTTCTTTGCCATTAAATCAAATCTATCTATTGGGGAAATTTATGAACTAAACTCATTTTTAAAAATGTACATCCACTTTTTTTTTTTTTTAAGTGCTTCAGTCAGTGGGCAGGGACAAAAGCGATACTAGAACCAAATGCAGATGGCATTTTATATGACTCAACGTATTGTTCTCTACAATGACGGTTTTATTTTTAAAAGGTATGCCCCAAAAGTGAAATGTTTAAGCAAAGGAATGAAAAAAAAAAAGGTATTTCAGATAGATTGGTGGGTTAAAAGAGAGACTTTGCCATTTACTAACTCTGTTTATGAGAGAGACCACCAAAAAAGAAAGAATGAAGAACAGAGAGGGAATTCTATAGACATGTGAAAGAATGATAATAGGGTTTTTTCTTTTGAGTGTGACTAGATGCACTTCTAAGAACCTCAGATCTCATTCTGTGGTTCTGGTCTTTTTACCATGTGAATATATCCTTTAAATGAAGATTAAGATAGCATTGCCTAGCGCATCTCTTTTATGTATAGTGTGGTTTTGAAAGACTTCTACTCAGTAAGAGAGTTCCATAATAATTTATTTCAGAATCAAATTTAACTTAAAAAGATAATAAATGTGGTATTGCTCAGACCCAGTGTAGCATATCTTTCATTTTCTTTTTCTTTTAACAAGAAGCACACATTTATGTATTAATTCTTGAATTTATATATTTCTCTCAACTAAATTTTCTACTGCTAGATGCACATTGCCCACGGGTGGTGCGATGTGGCTGGTAACAAAAGAGTATAGCAGAAACAGATCAACTGTTAGTTCATCTATTTTTGTCTAAGAGAGCTTTAAAATTGTATAGAGCAGTTCAATGAATGGGACAGAAGCATCTTTCTAGAATAAAAAGCAGAACCCCTCATTAATATTTCATAAGTGATGGAAGCCTTCACTGAGTGAAGATCTCTGAGTGAAAGGCACATAAGGTAGTAACGAAAGTTTAATTTTTAATCCCAGAGAATGCAAGTAGTGGGTTGAATAGTAATTTCAGAAGCCTATATAATGCTAAGTAAGGCTGGGCTTGAAATGAGATGAGGAAGGAAATGAATAGAGTTGTTCACCCCACCAAATCTCCTTGACTAATCCCATATCATCCATCTCCCACCCTGGCCAAGACTTTGGGGAAGTAAAAAGGGAACACCAGGAGAAAGACTGATAAGAGGAGGAGAAGGAGAAGTACTTTCTGAGGCAACGAGAGGGCTTCTGGAGAAGTTCTTTCTTAGAAGTGGAAAGCAAACGGAAATAAATGGCATAGAAATTTGAAAACTGTAATTAATAAGATAAGCAGAAGTAAGTATCATTAAATTTGGTTTTTGAAAAATAGGGAATGCGTACCTATTCTATAAGTGTCATTAAATGACAGATTAATCATATTTTAGACCTCTTGCCAATCCCAGTAAATTCACAAAGAAGCAATTGTACATGCATCTCTTTATAATCCAATACAATTAAAAATTATTGGTAAAAAAAATCTAAAATGTCCAACTACTTGGAAAGCTATAAATGCCCTCCTAATTAATTACTGGGTTAAAGAAGGAAGTAGAAAATGAAATGAAAGACAATGTAAAAAATAAAGAGAAAATGCTATGTATCGAAACCTGTGAGACATGATGACATGCAATTTGTATGTAAAATCTTTAAGATTTTAAGGAAGGAAACACAAAATTGGGAAAGGGGAGAGTATAAGCTGGAACACTGAAGACTGATCTCTCTGAACTTTATCACCTCCTCCCCTCTCTCCTTTCTTCTCCTCCCCTCCTCCACCACTCCCAGCGGCCCCACACAGCATTCCCTTCTCCAGTGGTCTGGAGAAGAATTCAGATTTACAAAGGACTTCCTTTCACGCTTTGTTAGGCGTTGAAACTATTCAGCTCCAGCCTTAGGAGGGAGGGCTGTGACTTGGTCTGCCTGAAGGTACTCGTTATGCTCAAGGGGCCGTGCTGGTCAGTCTCATGGCTGTGAGTCACGGAATAGTTATTAAGGGTAAAAACCCAAATGGCAGAGAAAGAATAAGACCTTTGACAACGGAAGCTGGAATGTAGCTGCAGCAAACACACCAGAGCAGGCCGAGGAGTATTGTTTTCTAGTGAAATATGATATTCTATCGTTTGCATTCTTTAGCATCCTGGATTTGAGTTTCTGGTAGAGGCTGGAAACATTTGATTAGTTTCTTAGCTCTGCTGTTGTCAACACAGTTTTCCCACAATTGCCCAGCCATCCTGGTACTCTTTCATGAAGTGATAAAATATGCCATTGCTCAGGTGAAATTTATTGTCTATTTTTATCTATTTTGCTGTAATATTTAAGAAAAGACCAGACTTAAAACAAGAGTTTGTTTAGAAAGTATCATAGTGTAAACAAATTGCACCACTTTGATTTTCTTTGAACATAAGACTCATGATGCGAAGCCGAAGCCACTCATAAGGATTGTGCTTCTTCAGAAAGCTGGGATTTTTAAAAGGTCTTCTGTGAACCATACATGATTGATGAAGATTTCCTTTAAGGCAAAGTGTTGACAAAGTGGGAGCCAGGAAGAAGACTGAGATGAGAGAACCACCCAGTTTTGATTCTATTCTGTACGATAGATCCTCCCTGTATGAAAGGAGTTGTGTGCTCATGTGGAGACCGCAGACCTGTGGAACAGTGAGATGGAGAGCAGTGAGAGGAAGAGGCTAGGGAAAGGGCAGCACTCAGTCAACGATGCTACAGTCTCTTAGGACAAATCGAGAGGATGGCTAGTATTCCCTCACATAAACGAAAACAATATTGTGTGGAAACATGATAAAGAACTTCAGCTCTCTGTTTCACTGAAGGCCAGATATTTAACATCAGTCAGCCTCAGTTTCCTTGTCTGTGATAGGAATAGTAATATTACTTTTCAGTAATAATACTATTCTATTCTCAGTAATAACACTCATCTCAGGAGAATTAAAAGAGGTCATTCATTCATTTACCTATTCCTTCTCTAATTATTTATCAAACAGCTTAGATTCCAGGCACTGCACTAGGGAATGGGTGTGTAAAATAGACAGTAAACAAGCAAGCACACAGCTCCATAATTTCAAGGTGGGAAAAGTATCATGAAGAGAAGAAACGCGACTAAGAGTAACAAGGCTACTGACTTGAATGGAATAGTCAGAGGTAGCTCCCCTGAGGATGTCACATTTTGAGTCTGAAGATGAGAAAGAGTTAGCAATGCAAAGAGCCAAGAGAAGGAGGATTCTAGGTCAGAGGTGCCAACCATAGCCTTAGAGACTGAACTGAGGAAAAAAAAAAAAACAAACAAATTTGGCAAACTCAAAGAATTAGACCAGAATCACAAAGGAGAGGAAGCTAGAAGCAAGAGTTAGGCAGAAGCTAGATCTTATATGGCTTTGCAGATGGAGGTAAAGAATGTAGCTTTGCTAAAAGAAAAGAGAAACGATGTGAGCATTCTTAGGACAGTGCCCGGCACACCAGTGAACCGTTACTTGAAGTTCACATGTGATTATTCTGATGACGATGATGGGGAGAAGAAGGTGACATACTGGAGTTTGCAATCACGTAAGAACATACTTCCAGGTAAAACTAAACACGTATTCCTAATTATAAAAAAGCAGACTTAAAAAAAATCATAAAAAAATTTATTGATAGAGATATTAGAAGGGGCACTAAAAAGCTTTAAAATTTCATGGGGCGTAAAATGCTTTAAAATTTTAACAATGAAATCATGAAACATAGTAATGAATAATGGAGGATAATCACCTAAGAAAATAATATTTAGTCCCCATGTATCTCTGTCATCTCTTATTCTCTCATTTGGAGAGGGGCCACATCCACTTTCCTGTGCAGCCAGATTAACCTACGGCTAGTTTCCAGGATCGAGGGGCATTTCAGCCTGAAGCTCACTTCACAAGAATCCACATGTTAAACACTACTGTAGGGCAGCGTTCTGTTTACAGCTCTTGATTGAGTCAAGCCCAAGTACCAGCATGTTTGGTTTGCTGTGAATTAAAATTTAATGCTCAAATAGATTATTTTATGTTGTTATATAAAAACAAATCTAGATACATAGCAGATACAAACAGATGAACACATGCATTAAGATGTGGCTTTGGAAGCTGATCTATGACAGATGTTAAAGCTCACTGCTGACTGGGCTCTATCTAGATCTCAAATTTAAAATTTCAGAGAAACTGTGTTTTTTGGCCCAGTTAATTTTAGTTGTTGCTGCAGGCTAAAAATCATGGGTCACAGGTTATATATTGAGTCTTTGGGCCTGCAACAACCAGTGTTTGCTAGATGAATAAGGCAACCGAGGAAAAATCTGGGCCTGGTTCGCAGAACACTAGAATATCGAATTGTTTTTTTTGTCATTTCTTTGCATATATGACCCTCTATAAAGAATGAAATTGGTGTAACGCCTCTGTAAGTGACTGTAACATGGCTTTGCCTGCTTTCTTAAGGAAAAACTCCTTGTTAATACAAAACAGATTCAAATATGTGTCATCTTTCTCTAGATTATGCTGCAATAACAGACAATAACAATAAAACATTTTAAAAAGTAGCAAAAAGAATGTCTGTGGCTTACAACAATGTACATTTATTCCTTGTTCATGTTAATATGTTGCTTGGGAGTCAGTGGCAGCTCTGCTGATCTGTCCCCTGTCCAGTCAGTCCCTGGGCCTCTGGCAGATAAGAGGTGGTTGAATCATGCAGTGACTCCCAAAGCTTGGAGATTATTGGTATGTCACTTCTGCTCACATTCTGTTGGGCAGAGCAAGTCAAGCCCACAGTCAGTGGGAAAGATAAGTATTAATTCTCCATGAGGAGGACTCGCAAGTCACACAGCAGTGAGCAAGGGAGTAATACAGTCTATCCCAGTGCACAAGCGCAAAGCAAAGAGGGTTTGTTTTCTTTGGTGTGTGTGGAGGGGTGGGGATAGGGGAGGGTGTTGCAAATTCATAAGCCCTAGAATATTGAATGAGAGATATGCTGCAAAAGTATTCGGGGTCACTTTAGAGCATTTAATGAATTTTATTTGAATGTCTTTTTCAGAGAGGTTGCAGTTAAGGTATTGCCGTGTCTGAGATCCAGGGAGAATGCAGGCTTTCAGAATTAATAAGGTTTCATTTTCACAGAGAGAGAGAAAGGCAGCCAAAATCAATTGTACCTCTAGGTTTAGGGCCCTGGAGCACTATAAGTTCCTCTGCAAACATTTGGACCGCAGCTGCCTTTCTCCTTGCTAACGCCCTTGAATTTCATTAGTGAGGCCCAGGGGAATGGCCTAATTTAGCCGGCTCTGATGCTATTTGGCTGTTTTTCTTCCTCCTTGTCATCTTCTAATGGGCAAAATAGAAAAGAGAGACTCCTATCTTAGCAGAAGGGAATGGAACTCTGGAGGATTAGAGAGCAGGAAGATAATCTTGCTCTGTGCTTCATGCTTTCTGGTTTCTAAGAACTGTTGTATGTCTGCATCTCTAACAAAAATTCAACCACCATACCCTGCCTTGAAAATGAACGGATCAATAAGTATTCGTCTGTGTTTAAGTGCTAAAAAGAACACAAAAATTTTCTCCTTCTTCAGAGATTTTCTATTTGTTTAGCATGATATTTAGCATACCTTTATGACAGTATGGAAAAAATTTGTGTTACAGCTTATAGAAAGGAACTGGTTTGGTTAGTCATTGGAGAAGCATGTGATTTTAATGTCTGTGTAAGACTATCATATGGCTGTACCATAATTTATTTAATCACTCTCCTATTATTAGACATTGGAAATGTTTTCAATTCTTGTCATAGAGCATACTTTGATATGGATCCTTTGCCTGTATCTAGAATGATTTCCTTACGATAGAGTTAGAAGTGGAGTTATACGGTCTGAAACTATAAACATTTTGAAGACTCTTGATACATACTGGCAAATTATTTTCTAGAAATTTATACCAGTTAAGGATGGGAATAACTGTTACTATATCCGCCTCGCCCCGCACCCCCGCCACCTCCTAGCTCTGAGTATCATACTTTCAAAACTTTCCCTTTTTTGCACGTTCTTCTTGGCTTGGATAATTCTTTAAATCTCAACTTAAAGGTTATCTTTGCTGAGAAATATTCTATAGCCTTCTGTATGGGTTCAGAGTTTTGAATTAAGCCAAGGGTTTTCCACACTTTAAGACCTTTTTATGTAACCCTTTCACTTTTCTGAAATGAAATTCATAGATGATATAACATCACTACACACATTATATACAAATATATAAAGTTATAAGATTTGGGAGAAAACAATTCAAAAAATATATTTAGTTTAGTATGTTAAAAGCCTGGGCAAGCTGCACTTGAAGATGAAGTAGTAAGTTGTTTGCTCCCTGAATTATTAGGAATGCCACAGTGCAAACACAGGCTGACATGGCTGTGCAGGTGGGTGACAGATTTTCTGAAATGGGGACTAACTCTTGGCAGATTTCCAGGAGAAAAAAAAAGAACTTGCAATTTACTCTCTACTTGTAATCCTGGAAAATTCTGGGTATATCATAATTGGGCAAATGTATTTTGTATTTAGTATGAAAAATAGAGCTAGATTTCACATTTAGTAACAGAAGTGTCAGTAATATGTATGTCACATAGGACAGTGGAAAATTCCCATTGTGTATGACAATCTCACATTTCAGTGTATCTTTAGTATCTTTAGTCCCTAGCCACTAAATGCCTAAAAATGGAATGAATTTATTTTTCTAGAACTGTGTTTAGGATTTTTGTATCTATATTAATAGGTGAGATCAATCTATAGTTTTCATTTGCATTATCTATGTTGGGATTTCGTAAGATGATTCTGAGAAAAATTAGTTGGGAATTGTTCCATATTTTCGGATGTTTTAGAACAAACCATATATGGAAATTATCTGTTCCTTAAAAGTTTAAAGTAACTTACCAGGTACAACATCTGGGATTTTTTTGTAGAGGAAGTAATTATTAGATAACATTTTCAATTTTATCTATGGCTGATTGTCTATTCAAATTTTATCGTTCCTAAGAGAATTTTATATTTTTTGTGAAAATAATCATTTCAAACATTTAACAATATTAGCATGAAGTTCTACATAGAATTATCATATTAAATAGATTCCTCAGTATCTGTATATTTGTGTCACCTTTGTCATTTTAAATGTTGCATATTTGTGCTTATTTTCTTTTCTCTTTATTTTCTTTTACCTTTATTGCCAAAGATGTCTTTTATATTCCCATCCCCTAACCATGAAAAACAGTTCTTGAATATATTTATCAATTCTACTTTCTTTTCTATTTTATTTGTAGTTTTGCTTTTATTTTTACTTTGTTATTTCTCATTTTAATACTTTCTTTTAATTTTTAAGTCGACTCTTAGAGTCTCCCGGTCTCTCTTTTTTCATGTACTTTTCTGTTTTTCTTTCAGTAACGAAAGCAGTTTAGTCTGTGACTTCTTTTGATTACAGATGTGGCTAAAACTTGCATATTTTCATATGTTGTCTTCTTCACACTTTTTGTTTTCTGAATAGTCCAAAATTGTACATTTATTTCCTCTTTGATATTGTGGCAATTACTAGGAAAACATTTTTTAAATTCTTATGCTTTTGGATTTTTTAACTTAAGATTTTGTTATCAATATTTAGTGTTATTGCATTGTGTAGAAAATGACCTGCTGACTACTTTCAGATATAAGGTAAGTATGTAACCCAAATTAGATTCTAACTCATTTTGAATCTGCCATTTTCTCCTCTCCAAATAATGCCACTGCTGCCAAGGTAATTTTGTTGATTGAGAGTACAGTAAATCCATTTTATTTTTCTGTTTAGGTTAGAGATGGTGAAACTTTACTTGGAAAAGTCAAAGGCAATGAAACACTCTCTCCCATCACATCTATTACTAATAATATCTGGATCAGGCTTAGATTGGATGCTTCTGTTGCAAGAGCTAGTTTCAGAGCTATTTATCAAGTTGGTAAGAAAACACATGCCTTAATTTTTAAATACCTAAAATTCTCTGATTGTAACACTTTAATTTCTGGAAATACTTTAGTCATTTTATGCCCACAAGTGTCAAAAAAAAATTCTAATAGTAATGTCACATTTCATTATATCCTTGTGTGTAATTAGACTTAGCAATAGCATTAAGGGAAAGGATTATTTCTTTCTGGACGAACATTGCTATTATTTTTATATTTACAGCCTGTGGAGGTGAGTTAACTGGAGAAGGGGTCATTCGCTCGCCCCTCTATCCGAACGTGTATCCAGGAGAAAGGATCTGTAGGTGGACCATCCACCAGCCCCAAAGCCAGGTAGTTCTTCTCAACTTCACTGGCTTTGAAACTGGAAGTTCTGCCCTCTGTGATACAGACTATGTTGAGGTAAGAGTAAAAAAATTTGAATATTTGTATTTGATTGTATATTATAAAAAATACTGTGTCATACTGTCTTCAGATCAGTTACATGAAACAAAACTAGTTTGTACAGACCGCTATCACTTGTGAATATAGATATAAAAATCCTCAACTACTAGTTAACTGAATCCTGCAGGATATAAAGAGGATTATACACCATAACCAAGTGGGATTTAGCTCATAAAAGGCAAGGTTGATATATATCCAAAAATCGGTTAATGTAAATGAAAGAAGAAAGTCACACGATTACCTCAATAGATACTGAAAAAGCACTTGACAAAGTCTAATACCTTTTAATGATAAAAACATTCAACAAACTAAGAATAGAAGGGAACTCTTCTAATCTGCTAAAGGGCATCTGTAAAAAAAAAACAAAACAAAACCTACAGCTAACATTATTTTAAATGATGAAACATTAAATGGTCAGTAAAAATACAAAGATGTCTGTTTTAACCACTTCTATTCAATATTATGCTGGAAATTCTAGCTAGGAAGCAAGGAAAGGTAATAAAATGCACCCAGAATGAAAAAGAAGGAATAAAACTATTTATTCACAGATAATATGATCTTGTATATAGAAAAATCATAAGAAACATACACACACATAGTATTAGAAGTAATAAACAAATTCAGCAAGTTGCAGGATACGAGATCAAAATAGAAAAGTCATTTCTTTTTCTATACATGAGCAATGAAGAATTGGAAAATGAAATCAAGGAAACAATTCTATTTACAGCAGCATGAAAAAGAATAAACATTGAGGGATAATCTTTAAAAAGACATGTAATACTGTACTCTGAAAACTATAAAACATTGTTGAAGGATATTAAAGACCTAAACAAATGGAAAGACATCTCATGTTCATGGATTAGAAACCTTAATGTTGTTAAGACGGCAATACTCCCAAATTTATCTAAAGAGTCAATTCAATCCTAGGCAAATTCCCAGCTGTCACTTTTGCAGAAATTCACAAACTGGTTGTAAAATTCATATGCAAATGCAGAGAACCAGAATAACAAAGTATTCTTGAAAAAGAACAAAATTAGAGGGCTCACACGTTCTGATTTCAAAATTTAGAACAAAGCTATGATAATGAATAAGTGTGTTATTTAAGTAAAGATAAAATATGGAACAGAATTGAAAATCCAGAAATAAATCCATACTTTTATGGTCAATTGATTTTTGAAGAGAATGCCAAGACATTTCAATGGGAACAAAATAGTTTTGTCAACAAGTGATGCTGAATATCTACATGCAAAATTATGAAACTGGACCCCTGTTTTATACTACTCATAAAAATTAACTTAAAATGGATTCTAGACTTAAATGTGGCTAAAACCATGAACTAGTAGAAGAAAACATAGGAGTAAATATTTGTAACCTTGGGTTAGGCAAAGCCTTCTTAGATATGACACACAAAAAACCAAAACAACAGAAGGAAAAATAGAATAATTGGACTTCATCAAAATTAAAAATAACCTAATTTTAAAAATGGTCAGATAATATGAATATACATATATTTAAAGAGATATACAAATGGCCAATAAGCACATGAAAAGATGCTCACCATAAATCATCAGGGAAATACAAATCAAACCACAGTGTGATAGTGCTTTACACCCACTAGAATGGCTGTAATCAAGAAGTCAGATAATAACAAGTATTGCCAAGGATGTGAGAAATTGAGTGCTTTTATACTTGTACCCTCCTAGTGAGCATGTAAAATGGTACAGCTGCTTTGGAAAAGAGTTAGCAGTTCCTCAAATATTTAAACATGGAATTATCATTTGATCCAGCAATTCCACCGTAGGTACATACCCAAGGGAAATAAAAAGATATATCCACACAAAAATCTGTACGTGAGTTAGTACAATCATTATTCATAATAACCAAAAAGTATAAACAATCTTAAGTGTCCATCAACTGACAAATGAATTAATAAATGTGGTGTGTCTATACAATGGAATATTATGTGACATTACAAAGGAGTAATGACATATGCTATATAACATGGTTGAACTTTGAAAACATTGTATTTAATGAAAGAAGCTAGTCATAACAGACCACATGTTGTATGATTACATCTATTTCAAATGCAGAATAGGCATTCTATAGAGATAGAATGTAAATTAGTGGCTGCTTGGGGCTGAAATTTGTGGGGAATAAGGAGCGATTGCTAACAGGCATAGAGTTTCTTTTGGGATAATTAAAATATACTGAATTTGAATTTTACTATATTAATACAAAAACATTTCAGAAATAATTATTCTTGAAGCAATCTTCCAAAATAAATATCTAACAAAATAAATTTGAATATATCTTTTTTACTTAGATTGGTAGCAGTTCCATTTTGGGTTCTACTGAAAATAAAAAATATTGTGGCAGAGACATACCTTCATTTATAACATCCGTGTATAATTTTCTTTATGTCATATTTGTGAAAAGTTCTTCTACCGAAAATCATGGTTTCATGGCTCACTTCAGTACTGCAGATTTGGGTAAGTGATTGACACTTCAGTTTTGTCTCTTGGGTTTATATCAGAATAAGTGAACAATGGAAATAAATTATTATGAAAAATTTATTTACACTGTAGATGTGTAGCCACCTACACTGTAAAAATTTTAAGGTATATTCAAAGGCAAAATATATATTTCTTAATCAGCACATAGCAATAGTTAATTGATATCTATTAGTAAGAGAAAACTAGATTATCTGAAGTGGCATATGAGACATTTTTCTTTTTGAGCTTTTAAGAGTCTATGATCAGATTATTTTATTTTGTATTTCAGGTAGCTTCTTGGTTACTTGTTCTGATAATTTTATTTTTATTTCAACAGCATGTGGAAAAATTCTTACAGAGCTAACAGGAACCATTCAAAGTCCTGGCCATCCAAATATCTACCCCCATGGTGTCAACTGTACCTGGTATATATCCGTTCAACCTGGCTACCTGATTAATTTGATATTCAGAAGATTTCATCTGGAGTTTCATTACAATTGCACAAGCGACTATCTGGATGTTTATGACATTGGTTCTGGGACATCTCTTGGGAGGTGAAATTATTTAGTTTTTTGTTTTTTTTTTTTTTTAAACACAAAAGTTTTCTTGCTGCAATGAAGGAAGTATGTTAAAATCCACATGTTGTGTTTTAAAAACCAGGTGAGATCAACATGCTTCTCAGTGACCATTTCTGCTTGGCTACTCTGTAGCACTGGCCTTTCATAATTAAGTTTTGACATGTGTATACATCATGAAGGCATCACCAAAATCAATATGCTGCACACATCCATTTCTCCTACAACCTTCTTCCTACCCATGCTAATTGTTCATTTCTGCCCCTCACCCCCATCCCTATGAAACCACTAACCTGTGCTCTGTCACCATAAGTTTGCATATTCTGGAATTGTATAAAAGTGGAATCATACTATGTATGCTCTTTTTTTTTTTTTT
>NW_011888877.1:335896-343802 GCF_000151845.1 Pteropus vampyrus | reverse complement strand
CCACACAAAAATCTGTACGTGAGTTAGTACAATCATTATTCATAATAGCCAAAAAGTATAAACAATCTTAAGTGTCCATCAACTGACAAATGAATTAATAAATGTGGTGTGTCTATACAATGGAATATTATGTGACATTACAAAGGAGTAATGACATATGCTATATAACATGGTTGAACTTTGAAAACATTGTATTTAATGAAAGAAGCTAGTCATAACAGACCACATGTTGTATGATTACATCTATTTCAAATGCAGAATAGGCATTCTATAGAGATAGAATGTAAATTAGTGGCTGCTTGGGGCTGAAATTTGTGGGGAATAAGGAGCGATTGCTAACAGGCATAGAGTTTCTTTTGGGATAATTAAAATATACTGAATTTGAATTTTACTATATTAATACAAAAACATTTCAGAAATAATTATTCTTGAAGCAATCTTCCAAAATAAATATCTAACAAAATAAATTTGAATATATCTTTTTTACTTAGATTGGTAGCAGTTCCATTTTGGGTTCTACTGAAAATAAAAAATATTGTGGCAGAGACATACCTTCATTTATAACATCCGTGTATAATTTTCTTTATGTCATATTTGTGAAAAGTTCTTCTACCGAAAATCATGGTTTCATGGCTCACTTCAGTACTGCAGATTTGGGTAAGTGATTGACACTTCAGTTTTGTCTCTTGGGTTTATATCAGAATAAGTGAACAATGGAAATAAATTATTATGAAAAATTTATTTACACTGTAGATGTGTAGCCACCTACACTGTAAAAATTTTAAGGTATATTCAAAGGCAAAATATATATTTCTTAATCAGCACATAGCAATAGTTAATTGATATCTATTAGTAAGAGAAAACTAGATTATCTGAAGTGGCATATGAGACATTTTTCTTTTTGAGCTTTTAAGAGTCTATGATCAGATTATTTTATTTTGTATTTCAGGTAGCTTCTTGGTTACTTGTTCTGATAATTTTATTTTTATTTCAACAGCATGTGGAAAAATTCTTACAGAGCTAACAGGAACCATTCAAAGTCCTGGCCATCCAAATATCTACCCCCATGGTGTCAACTGTACCTGGTATATATCCGTTCAACCTGGCTACCTGATTAATTTGATATTCAGAAGATTTCATCTGGAGTTTCATTACAATTGCACAAGCGACTATCTGGATGTTTATGACATTGGTTCTGGGACATCTCTTGGGAGGTGAAATTATTTAGTTTTTTGTTTTTTTTTTTTTTTAAACACAAAAGTTTTCTTGCTGCAATGAAGGAAGTATGTTAAAATCCACATGTTGTGTTTTAAAAACCAGGTGAGATCAACATGCTTCTCAGTGACCATTTCTGCTTGGCTACTCTGTAGCACTGGCCTTTCATAATTAAGTTTTGACATGTGTATACATCATGAAGGCATCACCAAAATCAATATGCTGCACACATCCATTTCTCCTACAACCTTCTTCCTACCCATGCTAATTGTTCATTTCTGCCCCTCACCCCCATCCCTATGAAACCACTAACCTGTGCTCTGTCACCATAAGTTTGCATATTCTGGAATTGTATAAAAGTGGAATCATACTATGTATGCTCTTTTTTTTTTTTTTCTGACTGGCTTTTATCAGTCAGTATAAGGTTTTTGTTGAGCTTCTTGGCTCTAAAGGGTTATAATTTTATCAAATTTGAAACATTTTTAGCCATTCATTCTTGAAATACTTGAAATTCTGTCTCGCCTTCTCTTTGGAGACTCTAATTACTTGTGTCTTAGGCCATTTGATATTGTCCCACAATTCACTGATACCCTGTTCTTTTGATTTGGAGTCTTTGTTCTCTGTGTGTTTTATTTTTGGAGAGTTTCTTTTGCTTTCTATTGCTATGTATTCAAGTACCCTTACTTATTCTTCTGTAATGTCCGTTCTGCTGTTAATCCTACCAAGTGTATTTTTCATCTTAGACATGGTAGTTTTCATTTCTAGAAGTTTTTAAATTTGGGTTATCTTTTATATCTTCCATATCTCTACTTTACACATTAATATTTTCCTCTAGCTTCCTAAATCTGTAGGCTACAGTATTTTAATGTCTTTGCTAATTCGGTCACCTGTGGCATTTCTTGCTATGTTTTAGTTGATAAGTTTTTCTTCCCATTATGGATTATACTTTCCTCCTTCTTTTCACGCTGACAATATTTGATAGGATACCAGACATTTTCAATTTTGTGTTTTTGTGCTCTGGACATTATTGTTTTCCTATAAGTATTCTTGAGATTTAAGTATTCTTGAGATTTGTTTTGGGATGCAGTTAAGTCACTTGGAAACAGTTTGATCATTTCCAGTTTTGCTTTTAAAGTTACTTGTTTTCCATTTCTGAAGAGTCATTGCCCTTCACTGCTTGATACCCAGTGTCTTGAAAGCCATTGTTTTATATATTTTCCTGTGTTTTTAGTTGTTTCAGGTGCAAGTTTACATCAAGCCCCTGTTATTACATCTTTATTGGAAATGAAAATCTGATGATTTTTTATTACTCTTTCTTGCATTTTATTTTTTCTTATCCGTTTTTAAACATTTTCCATTTATCCATTATTTTCTTCAACTAATTTTTTCTTTTATTCTCCTCATTCATTTTTGCTCTTATTTGTCTTAATCTTTCATTTTAAAAACTTTCTTCTTTTATTTTTCTTTTTTATGGTATTTGATTCATAATCACTGAAAAATAGATAGTTTTTACTGAATGGCATGAACTACTATAATGATCTTGCCCAATTTGACAGACACTGGCATATATAGACATTTAAAGTATTAATTAATTCACCTACCTTTATTTTGATCAAGATATCAAATCTATTTTAACACTGAAAGGGTATTAGACACTAATTGTTTTCTTTTTCTTCTTCAGAAATTAACTTATCCAGTTCCCATATTCAATGTTTTCTCTTATTTTGGTTTCTGTTTTTTTCTCCTATCATTCCATTTGGTTAATTTTACCAAATGTTCTTTGATTTGAGATTTCTATTTTCTAGTCACTCCTTACAGGTATTTCTCTAGAAGAAAGCTTGTGGCATAATGCCTTTTATCACAACTCAACTTTTATCATTGCTGAGTAAAATTGCTTTTATTCAGCAAAATCTTGACATAGCTTCATAATTAAACTCTTACCTCTGTGTAGGCCAGCTGTTTAAAAGTAATACATTTTACCTATATAGGGCTTACTATTCTAGGCAGTGTCCTAAGTTCTTTATATACGGTATATTAACTGATACAATTCTCAAAAAAACTCTATGAAGTCAGTACTATCATTAGTCCCATTTTAGAGATGGGAAAACTGAGTCATAGATGTTGAGTGCTCTGCTCAAAGTCATGATGCCTCTAAGTGATAGCGCTGACTGTAGAGTCTATGGTCTATGACTTTGTGACATGTGGTTTCCCTTTGTTGTATAAGTTCACTATATTTCTATTAATAAGTTCATTAATATGCTATATGACAGCCTAGTATATATTATAATTTCTAATTTCATTAAACTTCTTATACATGACAAGTCCCACATATAGACACACACGAAAAATCATTTCAGGAAAGTGTTCATGAATAGGATGATGTTCAGCAACTTTGCAAATGTTTGTGCCTGAAATATAAGGCACAAACGTTTTTAAGATTAATAGAGGATGTTGTTGTTGTTGTTATTATGTCCTAAGTTTTGGTACATCATTTCAAGTTTACTAAAAGTTTTTGAACTTGTGTTTCTTTGTTTCAAATAGATATTGTGGAAAATCGATCCCACCCTCTCTAACCAGCAGTAGCAACTCATTAATGCTTGTGTTTGTGGCTGACTCTGACCTTGCTTATGAAGGCTTTTTAATAAACTATGAAGCAAATAATGCATCAACAGGTAACAAAACAGCATTTGTATGCTTGGCTTCCTTTACTCCTTTACAAAGTAGCACTGTGAGAGTACTTCATCCTCAAACCTGTGGCACCCAATGAAAGCTGTATTTAGAAAAAAGTATAGTGACTTTAGTGCCTTCTCTATTAAAAATAGACAAATGATTAGACAAAAATATTGTGTCGATGTTAAATTTTCTAACTTTGATAATTGTATGGTGGTTTTGTAAGAGACTGTTTTTGTTCTTAGGAATTATACATTGATGTTTTTAGGAGGAAAACATGTGATATCTTCAAATTACTCTCCAGTGGTTCAGAGAGTGAGGGAGTGAGCAAGTCAGAGAGGGAAACAGGAAGAAAGCAATGGGGGCAATATACAGAAATGCAGTCAAGCCAGGTAAAAGGAAATCAAGAGCTAGTTCTTACAACTTTGCTGTGAGTTTAAAAGTCTACCACAAAATAAAATTTCATCTCTTCTAACAAAGAGACCGAATATTTATTTTAAGAAGTTTGAAAAAGGACAATGGCAGGTAAGAATAAGAGGCTACCAGATGGTATTCTATGGCAGGAAATGTCAAATTTCTTGGCAAAATATACATTTCTAAATTTGACTTAATGAAACAAACTAGTCAGCATTTATTCCTTTTATTGTATTTTTTCCTATTATTTAATTTTCACCATTACTTTGCTCTTTGCAAATGCAGCATAGGAAACGAATATCCTTTGCAAGGAAGGTGTTTGAAGTAATATGTAAACCAGAGGTGCCCCAGCCCCAAAGCCTATGGGATTTCTGAGTGCATCGCGTTTCTTTCGGCTTCTATTTCCACCTGGGAAGAGTATCATTTTAGAGAGTCTGGGTTTTCCTTTTGCATCATATTTAGAAAGACATTGGATGGACCAAAACACTCTCCAGTGTAGATCTGCAGTAGACGTATGGTGACTGAGCTTCCCAGGCATGTCACAGTCTCTGGACTGCTCACAGACATGGTGTAGTTCACTGATGCTGCCTTCAGGAAGTGCCGGGAGCTTTTCCTGTGCCTGCATGCGCTTCCCTGGACAGTGTCTTGTGTCCAGAGATCACTATGTGCTCATCTTTGAAAGCTCTACTCCCATAAACAAACAAACAAACAACTTAAAAATCTCCCACTCAGAATCCCTGCCCAGTTTCTCATGTATTTCTCCTCAGAGTGGCTAGCCATTGCTTTTTATTTCAGGCAAAACTGCTTTGTCTGCAGCAAGTCAAGTTCTGTGTTTTGGTAGCATGCCTTTAGATTTCTGCAGAATCCTGAGGATGAGAGAATCATACACCTTCCCCCCCGTAGGACTTTCTCTAGGAGACAGTTTGTTATCCAGCTCAAGCACACGGGGAATTGAATCTCCAGCAATTACAATAGGTTATGTTATTGAAGTCGCTGGACTTCATTCAGGTGTTTACCATCCAAAGAACAAAACTGGCTTTTCAAGAAATTGTAGTGTGCACACAATTTTCCATACTTCCGTAGTTTTATCTGCCTCATATATTTGGCCTGAAGCACACTGAATATTAGATTAGGGTTTGGAACAAGTCACTTGAACTCTCTGGGCCAGTTCTCTCATCTGTAAAATTAAAGGATTGGATCTGATGATCTCTGAGATGTCTTCCAGCTCTAATCAATTGTATGAACACAAGTTTAATTTGCTGCTTGAATAAACTAGCTGTATCTTAGATAACATACGATGCAGGAGAGGCCTCCTGAAAATGTTATGGAAACCTTCGTAACAATGTGCAAAGTAAGACATAGCTCTGTAATGACTAAAACAACTCTGCTAATATACCACACTAGCCTATAAGGTAGTATCTAGTGCAGGTCGAACCAAGAGCAATTGAAATAATATGGCAGAGAGGATGTGAAAGTTAAATTTTAATTAAAAATTTTTTTTCAGAAAGATAAGATACAGGTAAGATAAAAGTAAGTTGAGAAAAAGGAAAGAGGCAAGCTGGACAGAAAAGGAAGTTGATAAAGCAGGAGAACATGAGAAAAGACAAATGGTGAAAGAGAAGGAAATCCCGAAGTGGCAGGCTCGAAAGACTCTCCGATCTGCTTCCCTGGGTGATGATCATGACTTTGGCCTCTGTTTGGTCCAGACGAGGCTGAAATCACAGACCAGTGTTTGCTTTTTCCACCCCTTGGCCAAGCCCAGCTGGTCACTGTGCACCTGCTTTTTTGCTGGATGAACTCATCTGTCTGACTAACACAGTCAAATATTCTGAATAGCAACCAGATGGTTGGATGCAGAAAGCATGGCACCCTCAACTTACCATTTTGGAGCCTGTCTCAGTTTCCGGTAGATCAGGATGTGAGTGACTGGCTCTCAGGAATTGCTGAGCATGGACCTCCTTTTGCAGGATGGCTCAGGGAAGGCGGGGCTTAGTGGGCTGCTGTGGGGGTTGGGCTGGTGACAGCCAGGCCAGGTGCAAGCCCTCTAGGCAGTCTGAGTCCATGTGAGCATCCACCTGGAAACAGAGAGGTGTTAGGACTCTTTTTTTTCAGTTGTCATCTTATTTTTTATACTTCCTGCAGAATAAAACAGTATCAGGGGAAAAGATCAATGGAAGCTCAATCATTGGCCCCTATTCTATTTTATTGCTTTAGCAGAAGTTATTTTCAGAGCAATAATGACAGTATTTGGTTCTTGATTTCTAGTTATTTGGCACAACAGGTGTGAGTTTCTCTGCCGAAGCCTTTTCTGTCTTCATCTGATAGAGGTTAAATTTCCTGACTTAAATCCAGTTACTTTTCCATCTGTAGGGCATGCCACGGAGCTATGATGTCAGCCTCTAAGTATGTGTTTGGGAGGAAAGAGGTTGGCTTCTGGTCATTACTGTGACTTCCTCCCTCATCACCGGTTCTATCTTCCAGATGTGCCTGAGAAAAAGAAACAAAAAACTAACAAGTAAAATGTTTGTGGGTAGGAACTCTTAAGGTTTTCTTGGTAACTGATCATGAGACTAGCTTTTAAATGTTTGCTAATTTAAAGTACGAAATATTTGAATTTTGAGGGATTAGTGAACTTGACTCATTTAATTTGTGAATTAAATCCAGTATATCAGTGGGATTTTCTTGTTAGAAATTTAATTGACTAGTTAACTTTATTAATTTAGACTGTGATTTTTATATTCTATTAATATCTACTACATGTACAATAATGTAATCCTACAGAGAGGAAACTTTAAAAGCATAAGAAAGAATACATAAGTGTATATGATGCATTTTCTACTTTAACATTAGGAGAAAGCCTATATGACAACTAAGTTAGAGTTTTTCTAAACATTGAAACATTCATTACTCAGTGGGTCATGGAATTATCTTATTAGGTTGCTACATGCATTTGTTAAAAGTATAGAATAGAAGAGAAATTATTAGAGTTTATCACACAAAGTTCGGTATTATTTCATGAAACCTTGTTTGCAATATCTGTGTGTATGTGTGATTGAGGTAAATGTATTTTTTATGGTGTGTCAGGAAGTTCAAAACACTGATCTAGTCCAATTATTACCTTATATTCTGAATGAGGGAAATTGAAGTCCAGAATTGAATTTATCTTCCCAAGAATACACAGCTAGTTGGTATAGGAGCCAAGCTGAAAAACCCAGCCTTTATGCCCTATCCATTTGTTTCGCCATGTCTGCATTAGCTCTGGGGAATGCTCTAGATGAACTAGCTACTAGCGTTCTGCTCAGAGCTGCAGCAGAACTGTGGTGGACCTTCCACGTCTTCTGTAAAAAGAAGAGCTGTATGAGGAAGTATCAGAACCACATCAATGCAGGGTTAAAGTGGGCCTGAGCCGGCCTTCCCAGCCTCCTCATTCCCAGCTGCCCCATCCCGCTGGCCGTTTACTGCTGTTTCTCCTCAGTCATCTTGGAATGAGCCTAGGAAAGGCATCTGAGGGTCAGAAGTCAAGAAATGATTACAGGAAGGGTGCAAGAGGGTTTCTTTAGAAGAAATGAAAAGGGAGAGTTCTGTGTCTGTTTTAAAATGTACATCT
>NW_011888877.1:309519-335436 GCF_000151845.1 Pteropus vampyrus | reverse complement strand
CAGCTCAGATTTATTTATTATATTTTTTAGTACTGAGAATGAAAATGCTAAAGAAAACATCTAATTGTGATGTTCTTAGTAGTCTACTTGCTTTCATTTCTAAATTGACATTTTCTGCACAGAGAAAACAGGGATTATTAAAGAGCACTGGATTTGGAATGGAAGGACTTGGGTTCAAATTTTATCTTTAGCTTGTATGAACTAGGTGATTTTAGAACTTGACCTCCAGAAGTCTCAGATCCCTCATCTGTACCTCTCTAAAAAGTGGAGTTATGAAGCCTGACCATTTCACATAATTGGGGAAGAGAAAACAAAACATTCTTTGTGAAAATTACTTAATAGCTGTAAAGCACAATGACTGTGCCTGGTTTAAAATATGATGACTGATGTCCAAGCACGATTTTACAATAGCTGCTTTAATGAATTAGCTTATATTTATATTCATTTGAATTGGTCATCTGCGAGGATAAATACAAAGCACAACTGACCACATAGCAGAGAATTGTAGAACAAAACGTTAGATTTCATTTAGGGAGTATTCGTCTTTCCTAAAGGAGAAACCGAACCTGTAATTTTGTCTTCCCTCAAGTCTTCATTTTGAAGATTGTTAAACCAAGTATGCCTATAGAGGCCGATGATGGTTCCTGGTTTGACTATTATTTAGAAAATATCTAGAAGATCTGAGGTCATACGAATTCATGCTGACACAAAACATCTCATAAATGATTTAGAAAGCATCACCTATGGATTGATCTCTAATGTTATTGGATAATCACATACGTTATCACATAAAGCAAAGCAGGACGGTGCGGTGGAGCAGTGACCTATAATCTAGGGCCTTCCTAAGAGATACATTTTCAAATCCACAGGATCTCTGTCTCCTATTCCTGAAGTAATATCATTGCTGTGTGTTTCAGATTTTCCCCTTTGATGATAAGCTGAATGCTCTGTTACTAAAACTTATTTGAAAATACTTAGTTGGGGCAAAGATACATCATGATTTTTAGAAAGCTATAGCTTTGTGATTTTGTCATGGTCTATAGAAGACATTTGCATATTTTCTCTTTTCTTTCTTAACTTTTTAATTTTTCTGAGATTGGTCAGAAAGAAAGATATCTGAGGCCTATCAAAAGCTGTCTTTGATCTTCAGAGATGTGCTTTTCCATTGGTAGTTCAGTTGAATATATGGATGGAAAAACTGTAATTTTCTTCTTCGTCTCTTTGTAAATGTTGTTAGACCACTATAAAAAGCAAACTGCCACTGAATATGAGTTTTCCTTCGTCAACAAAGATATGAACAAAAGACATTTTTATGTTTGCATTTAGTTTTGATATAGTAAGAATTATGGCAACACATGAACATCCTTTTATGAGAATGTATTCAATTTTAATTATTTATGCTTTATTGAAATGCATAGAGGAAACCGGAGCATACCATTACTATTTCTCCATATTAATATTGTTCTAGAAAGAGCTATTTATAATGTAAAGGGAAGAAAACATAAACATTGTACAGACTTCATTGTTAGGTAAGAGGAATTACTAGCCTTTCAGGGAATAGCCACAGTAAGCTCAGAGAACCATTGCTTTTCTCTCCATAAAATAAGATATGTGAATCTCATAAAACAACGATCAAATTTTAATATTAATTATGTATTATTAATTATAGTAGGTATACCTTCAAAATATTTTTAATTTTTCTATTTTAATTTTATTTATTATTTATTGGATATCTGAATTATTTATTGGATTTTCTTAGAGAACTCAACTATTTTTGCATGGAACTTTCAAACTTTTAATATAACAAAAGATTTTTATTTTGTAATCTCATGAAGTAAAATTCATTCATAGTTTTGACAAATGTGTACATCCATGTAATCACCACTCCATTCAAAATATAAAACACTTTTATCATCCCAGAAAGTATCCCTGGGTTCTTTTGATCAATCCCTCCACATCCTCCATCTCAACAACTACAGGCCTGATTCTTGTCACTGTCCATTAGTTCTGCCCGTTCAAAAGGCAAGTATGAGTGGGAACACCCTTTTATAGCTGGCTCCTTTCACTTAGCATAATTCTTCTGAAATTCGTTCTTTATATAAATAGTTCTTTTCTTTTTATTGATGAAAAGCCTTCCATTGTATGAATATGTCATTATTTGATTACATACTCTCCTGTTTTTGAATAGTGGGTTGTTTTTAGCTATCATGAAAAAAGCTGCTATGAACATTGGTATACAAATTTTTCTGTGGACTTATGTTATCCATTCTCTCGGGTAAATACCTAAGGGTAGAATTTCTGGGTCATATAGTAATGTTTAATTTTATGAGAAACTGCCAGACTTTTTTTTTCCCTCAAAGCGGTTATACCGTTTTATATTCCCACCTGTAATGAATGAGAATTCTACTCTCTCCACATCTTTGCCAACACTTGGTCCTGGCAATCTTTTCATTTTTAGCTTCTGGTAGTTGTATCGTTGTGCCTCACTGTTGTTTTAATTTGCATGTTACTGGTGACTCACAGTGCTGAGTACCTTCTCACATGCTTATTGACAATTTATACATCTTGTTTTTTTCATCTTTGCCTGTGTTATCTTGTTATTGTTGAATGTTATATATTCTGAATACGTGTATGTCCTTTGCCAGATAAATGTATTGCAAATATTTTCTCTCACTGCTTATAGCTAGCTTTTTTTTTTATGGTATCATTTGAAGAACTGAAAATTTCATATGTCCTTTTTTTTTTTTATGGTTACTGTTTTTTGTATTTTGACTAAGAAATCTGTGCCTGCTAAAGTGATGACAGTTTCCCTCGTATACCCTGTACATTCTTCTATAAACTATAGAAGATAGTTTTATAGTTTTACATTTGTGTTTATGATCCATTTTGAGTTAACTTTTCCATATCATGTGGGTTATGTATCCAAGTTTGTTTGCTTAGCAAATGATATTTAACTTTTCAAGCACTATTTGTTGGAAAGATTCTTATCTTGTATCCTGTTTTTTTGTTAAACTCAGTTATTAGTTCTAGTAACTTCTTAGTGGATTCCTTAGTATATTCTATATAGACAATCATATCCGTGAATAAAGACAGTTTTATTTTTTCCTTTTCAAGCTCCTTCTGTCTCTCTGTCTGTCTCTTTTTATCTTAGTGCAGTGACGAGTGCCATGCTGAGTAGAAAGGATGGGATTGGATGTACTGGCCTTGTTCTCGGTCTCAGGAGGAAAGCATTGAGTCCTTTACTACTTAAGAATGATATTAGCTTTGGGGTTTTCACACATGTCTTTCTTCTCCTGTTGCCACTTTCCTGTCTTATTTTTGGTTTATAGAATATTTTTAGTATTCCATTCCATTTCCTTTGTTAGCTTTTTAATGATACCTCAGTTTTTGGTGTGTTTGCTCAAAGGCTTACAATATGCATTCTTAACTTACCGGTTAGTCTGCTTAGAGTTAATATGCTACTACTTTATACACCTTCTATTTTATACCTGACACTTTGTATTTCACATGCTTCTCTTCCTACTTCACAAATACATGGAAAATAAAGAGAAAAAGGACAGACTGCATATAGGGAAACCATGATATAAGTGATGGCTAGATGCTAATTAGAAACAATCATAGGCAAGAAGGAAATAGGATACATCATTAAAAGGTTGAGAGGGAGAAATAGATTTAAATATTCATCAAAAATATTTTCAAAATGAGAGCGCAAAAAGGACATTTTTAGACAAATGAAAGCTGAGAGAATTTATCACTAGAATACTTATACTACATGAAATACCACGATGTCTATTATAATCACCAAAGGCAAAGGATACCAAAGAGAAATATATATCTATAAGAAGGAATGAAGAAGACCAGAAATGGCAAATAACTAGATAAATATAAAAATTGCTTTTTCTTCTTATTTCTTATTTTTAACAGTAAGGTAGAATTTATAAAATAAATAGAATTAAAAGATATAACTAAAATTGCATAAAGAAGCAGGCAGGAAGACAGAATTATACTATTATTGTAGTTGTTATGGAATGCAGTACTAGTTACTTGTCATGGCTGGAAGCAGACATTTTTATAATTTAGCTTTAATAAATGTAAAATATTAAAGAATCTCATTCTACTGAGGAGAGAGGATAGGACAGAGAGGAGAAGCGAGGCGCTAAGAGTGGAGGGGGCAATCGAACGGGGAGAGAGAGTGGGAGGAAATTCGATACTTGCCTCGCTCCTCTCAGTTTTCAATACATTGTGATCTGGGCAAGTACTATGGTAAATAAAAGTTAATAATGGTTACTAAGGTCATATTCATATTTCAAGGTCTATTAGAAGAAATGTCCTTATATAAAAATCATCATCGTAAAATATGTTTGGGGCTCAAACTTCTGTTTGCATAAAGTTTTTATTGAGCACAAAAGAATTAATTCTACTTGGTTGGGAAAGGTTTCACAGAGGAAATGGTATTTGAATTTGACCTTAAATGATGAGTAAGAGTTTATTGTTAAAGAGTATTTTAGGGGGATGAGGGGAGGTTGTTAGATAAAGCATTTCAGACAAAGTGAACAGTGAGAAGATCATTTGAATTCATCAGGGACTGTGTTCACCTTTGTGCCAGCAACAGAAAAGAAGCTTGACATGTAAATCAACATTTCAGTAGAAATTAACAACCAACCATAGTTATGCTGCAATAATGACTTGTATATGAACAAGGTACAGGGAAATTACTCATCATTCCTTCTCAAAAATTTCATTAAGTAGGTTTCTTTACATGGGAACTTGATTATACATACCACTCTTCTGCAGACTAATTACAAATTGCATTAGAAATATTGAATGCAATTGTATTTCCCCTCTGGAAGCAGAATGGGTAAGCAAGGAGCATTATCTCTTTAAGAACAAGTGATATGAATAGATAATTTGCTCTAGATATTTGCTTTACTGGCTAAAGCTATCTGAATGTGGGAGTCGTCAATGAGTCTCAGTTCTGTCAGCTCAGGGGAACTGGGTCATAGCTTTCATTGGGTGCCCAGGTGATCCATGAGTTTTTATCTTAGTAATACTCATTACTGGGTCTGAAATACTTAATCTACCACCTCTATCCCCACTTCTCTCTCTCCCTCCTTCCCTCCCCTGCTTTCTCCCTGTCTTTTCTCTTCCTTTCTTTCTTCCTTCCCTACCCGCCTTCTCTTCCTTCTTGTCTTCTCTCTCGAAAAAATATCTTGGCAGACTAAAAAAATATAGAAAAGTATGACATTCATCTTTGAAGTTAAACATCACTATCGATTCCTTTAATACAGTAAAGCCTTGATCACTTAATGCTTAAAATAGAGTAAACCAAATATTTGGTGAATCTTATCACTCAGAAGGCTATACAGAAGTAGTAGAACCTGTAGTATTTTCTATGCGTCTCTGTGCTCTCAATACCAGTGGTTCCTCTGTTCTTTTCTGGGTAAGACTATACAGTAACAACTGGGGAAATAGCACACCTAAACATCCTCACTTTTTTTTTTTGTTTTTACTTATGATTAAGTAGAATAGTTTATTCTCCCCCAAAACTTTTAGCCAAGGACCTGTGTCTACTCTGGACACTAGATTTATGTTATTACTGGATATAATTGAAGGTACCTTGAAACTAGATTTTCTTTGGAAAATATCTCAGCTTTGGAGGGGAATGATTGGGTTGGTTAGTAAATATAGAGTCTGAATGACTGGATAGCTAAAGTTAAAATTCTTAAAAGTAGAAAATATTTATTTAGGACATAAAATTGTCCAAGGACTATCTAAATGTTTTATGTGAAGGAGTCCCATAATTTATTTGTTTATTAATTTGTTTATTCCCCATAATTTATGCTCTGCTTTTCTTTTATACTTTTCTGTTTTATTTTGAAACATAATGGTGGTTACTACCATTTTTTGAGCACATACCATGTGCCAAACCCTTTAACTGCATTGTCTCTAAGACTCACGTGTATACTCACAGATAGCTATCATCTCCATTTTAGAGATGAGACTCAGAGAGGTGAAGTCACTTGTCCAAGGTCGCATCGCTTGTCAGTGTTTGAGCTGGGCATTGATGCAAGGTCACTCTGCTCCCTGAGTCTCATCTTCTATTGTCGCTGAATGGCGGAGGTACCTGCTTTGTCATTTCTCATAAATATGTGCTTTGGTGAAAATCATTTTAAAGGAAGGTTATGAAAAGGAGAACAGAACTGAGTTATTTCTAGGCCCCTTCTATGATTTCTGTTGTCAGGGCTTATTTTTAATGTTTGGTAATTTCCATGAATTAGGAAAATTACAACATTTCCAAGAACATAAAAAGTTGTTCACTCACAATATGTATAACAAACTTCCACTTCTTAGCTTAGATTTACTGTTAATAATTGTTTTTACCTTTGAGATTTTAGAAGCTTCGTTTTGAAATGAAATCATTCTTTAACCATCCCAGAATGGCCTATTGAAAATCAAGTACATTGGCTCAAAGTAACCAAATGTTTATTGCTGAATGGCTTATACATGTAGCATAATATTTTCTATTTTCCCTCTTGTGGTCTGTTTATTTTCACAGTATGCTTGGAAGACTACACAGAAGACTCTGGGATCTTTACTTCTCCAAACTTCCCCAATAATTACCCCAAAAACTGGAAATGTGTTTATAGGATCACAGTGGAAACCAGCCAACAGATTGCACTGCACTTCAAGAACTTCTCCTTAGAGGAGGCCATTGGCAGACAATGTGTAGCAGATTTTGTGGAAATCAGGTAAGTACTGTTATTTCACTGTAATCTTTTTCATTATGTATTTTCATTCATAATCTTTCTTGGAAAGGTTAAGGAAGAACTATGGAAAATCTCTGGAAAGTTTTTGTGCTCTTTTTCTCAAGAGATAAAGTTTGTCATTTGGAGCCTGACTTAAGAGAAGAAAAACATACAATTGCATGAGGTTCAGTGGTTATTTTGAAGTGATTCTTTTACTGGGAATATTTGAAAATAATTTCCAGATTTTATTTGGGTAGAGTAAACAAAGGTACTGACACTCTGAAATTAGATACTTGCTATTGTTGAATATTTCCTTTCTTTATATAAAAACAGTTTAAATTTTAGGCAATTTACTGTCCATTTAGTCTAATTATAATATAATGATGCTAAGATAGCAACCTCATCTTAGGATTTTCACAAAGTTTTTTGTGTGCAGATCACAAAAGTCTAGGCTTGTGAATTTCAGTACAAAGCTTTTTTTTCTTTAATTTTTTGCGAGTTTGACAGAATGTATTTAAAAAGTTATATTTGCACCAAAGGTAAGTTAACTGATTTATTGATATCTACTGAGATTATTTTATTGAGTTAAAATTGCTTAATCAATTTGATGTACATCTGTTTTTCATTTGGAATTTTATATTATTTTATAGCAAATTTTATTCTATGATATAAAGTAAGGTGCTGAAATAATAAATCACAATTGTACCATATTATGCTAAAATAACATAATTTTCTTAAGTTACAGCAATTAATCATCAGACTTTAATGCGAGTGAATCCTTTTTTTTACCCCTTAGGTCTTTAAAAGCCACAGAGTATAAACTAGATTTAAGACCCCAAAAGTTCTCGGGGAAAGAAGTATTTTAAAATTTTGCTAAATACATCATATATGATATATTAAATTTTGAAAATTTTCACATTAGAAGGAAAACATTTAAGGTTTCTCCATTAAATAAAGCAACATTTATATACACTGTTAATAATTATGGCTTTTTTATTCTGTGTTCTCTGATACATTTGCCAGACACTTTATTTGAGGAGAAAATTAAACACTTTTTCTCGGTTCGTAATTGGTTATAAAAAATGTTGTGCCAATAGTAATGGTTATTCTTTTATTAAGTTATTTGAATACTATTTAATAAATTAAAACTTGAAATTATGTTTTTTAGAGTGTTTTCGAGAGACATTGATTGATGTAAACTAATCTGTTTGTGATCTCAAGGTTCAAATAATGTTAAATGTTTATGCAGTAGGTTATATCAATAACCTAATGAAAGTTTACATCTGTATTTTCTCACAGAGATGGAGGTTATGAAACTTCACCATCCCTGGGAAAGTACTGTGGTTCAAATCTACCTCCAAGAATCATCTCTCACAGTAACAAACTATGGTTACAATTTAAGAGTGATGGCCTTGTCTCCAGATCTGGATTCTCAGCTTACTGGGATGGATCATTAACAGGTAAGTAGCAAAGAGCTGTCTTTGATTGTAGAGTCCAGTTGCACTGGTTTCTTGTTTCTTGGATCGCCATACCCATCCATTTTTTCCAGTTTGTGTTTTGTGATTATTTATAATAAACTTCAACATTATAAATGTTTCTGAATTGATAGCAGCCTTTTGTTTTTGAAGGACAAAGTAAGGGAAGACGTTCTGGCTCCCTGGTAGATTTCTTCAAGCTGGTCATCTTGGTTAGGAAAAGTACATTGACATGAATCAGGATTACAGGCCAGCTACTCTTTGGTGATGTAGTTGTTCTGCAACTCAGTTTAAAGGGGACAAACAGTAATCAGTTTGAAATGGAGAAGAAGATTCCATTTTACCAGAAAAGAAAGGATGCGCATCATTCCAACTCTCTCTCCTGTAGGTTGTGGGGGCAATCTCACCACTCCCACCGGCACGTTCACATCTCCCAACTACCCGATGCCCTACTACCACAGCTCCGAATGCTTCTGGTGGTTGAAGTCCAGTCACGGCAGCCCATTTGAACTGGAATTCGAAGACTTTCACTTGGAGCATCATCCAAACTGCACTGCAGATTATCTGGCTGTATGTATAAAATTTCAGATATGTCATGCACTGTTCCCACCTCGCCCAACATGAGTAAATGCATTAATTTTTATTTTTGAGGTTCAGGAAAGGGGACCATTTTGTTTAAAAATCCACATAAACATTTTCAACAGAATTCAAAATTAAAAGAAATTAATTGAAAATGATAGCCTTCTAAGTACAGCATGTGTTACTGAATGACTCGGTACACTAAGCATTTAAAATATATTGAATATGGATAATTAAGATATGGTTAAAAGTCTCTTGCAAGGGGTTGTAAGACTTATCATAATTATTATCTATCTATTTTCAATATATGAAATGAAAAATAACAATTTAGAGGCTTGTATTGATGAATTAGAGAGGATAATGGAAGTCATCCAAATAAGACTTTTTATAGTACTAGCAATTCAGCCTTGTCCATTAAAAAACAATTTCAATAAAAAATGTATTGAAGTGTCATAAATTGTAAACTATGAAATGAAAAAGCAAGGAGGACTTCTGATAACAGCTATGGTCTCAAAAATATGTATTAGTCTTTCATTTTCAATCTTCAGATTTAAACCTGGGTTTACATCCTTACTTTCATACACAGCCATGGCTAAGTGGCTCGAGTTCATGGCACAAGTTTAGAGACATTTAAATATAAATTTTAACGATATTTTGGTTCAGAGCTATTCTTTCGTTATGTCCTATATGTATTTCTTCCCTACTTCTAAAGGATTACAGGGTCCTTTACATAATGTTTATAGCCATAATCATCTGACATTTAAAATGTTTTATTAAAGGTATATGATGGCCCAAGCACCAGCTCTCATTTGCTAGCTCAGCTTTGTGGGAATGAGAAACCGCCTCTCATTCTTTCTAGTGGAGACAGCATGCTTTTAAAACTGAGGACAGATGAAGGTCAACAAGGAGGTGGCTTCCTGGCCAAATACCAGCAGAGTAAGTATGTATACTGGCTGCTCAGAACCTGTAGTGGGTCTTCAATCTCTTGATGAATGAAACAAATGAAAATATGAGTAACCCATTTGGTTTGAGCCATTAAAATAAATCTTATCTCCTTATGAGAAAAATTTAACTATTTGAGGGAGAAATGCTTATACATTACATTTATCATGTAACTAAAGCATGTGGTAAACCATAGAAACTTGGAAGTGTGTTTAATATGCTAGTATGAGTTGCAATTCAGCTAAAGATCAGTCTAACAGGTTAACAGCTAATGAGTTTTCATTTGTATCAAACATTATAATCTGCTAATTAGACATTATTCCATTGTACATAGTACCTCTTTTTTTGTCTTGTACCTCAAAAGATACCTTAATTTTATTAATGGAAACTGTGGTCCTTGTGAATCATATGTTGAATAGCCACATTCTTTACTGTGGAAAATCTGGTCTTTGTAGAGATGCCATTTTAAAATCTGCTTTCCCATGAGGCAGCCTGGTGGAATTAAAGGAGTATTGAGCAGAAAGTCCGGGGATCCAGGGGTTTGTCCTGCCCCCCAACCCCTGGAAAGGCCACTTTTCATCTCTGGGTTCCATGATTTTGTCTCTTAAAAAAAAGAGAGTAAATTAGGTGATTACAAAAGTTCCCTTCTAGAATTAAACACTTTCTAAAAGTTTCAAAATGGATGTTCAAGAAAACAAGGTTCCCTTGAATTTATGTTATTTAACACTTTAATTGTGATTTTGAAAGTACAGGCCCATTAAATCTAAATTTATGCATAATTTTTACACAATTGCCTAAAAATGGAATTCAGAGTCACCAAATCATAATCTGAATATACATTTGGATTAGTTGAGAGTATTAATATTTAACCTTGTTTTAAGTGTGAATTTGAAGATTTACATTCGCTTACATCTGAGGCTTAGGCTGAATTCTAAATAGTTTTGAATGCTGAGTTTTAATGATATATAGCTTTAGTGTATGAAAAGCTATCTCAGATTCTATCAGGGATCTGTCTGTTTAGTTGAACATGCAATCATTTCTCTAATTTTGTTATTGCTGTGATAAATTTTCTTGGTTACAGTCAGATAGCTTATGAAAAGTCCCTTTTCTTTTTATTCTTGTGACATTTTATTTTTCTCTCATAATTTATAACACCGAAGGAGTAGCTTAGTGCACATGGGGTATATAGGTTCTTAAAGGTAAAATCTAAGCTAACCAGTGAGATTTTCTGTATAATTTGCCATTTAAAATTGGGAGTCTGCAGATGATATAATTTCTGAGCAGTGAGAGCAGCCTAGAACATATTTAATGGAATATGTTTAATGAAAGTGGTTTAACGAAAAATATTTTCCTCTGCCCTGTTTTGTCATCACTGAGGCACACGGTACCTATCTGCCTAGTATCTGTAACTTCTCGCAGACATCTAAAACAACAAAATTATTCTTTAGAAATCCTTTGTGGAACAAAATGTGACCTAAAAATTTTCAAAGAGAAATACTTTGAGTCTTCTTCTGCTCCAGCAATGGAAGACTTTGAAGATCCACAAGTGTGTACTTTTCCAAAGCAAAGTTTATAAATGGTGTTCTAGCCACCTGCCGTGAAGTAATATTGTAGTAGAAATGCACCTATGAACTACATTCTTCAGAGAAAACGTTTTCAATATAATGTGTATTTTCCCATTCTCTTGTTGCACATCATACGACAACATGAAAAAGACTTGAAAAAATGCACCTCGTTCAAGTCATTCGGTTTGGCAGAATTTAGCACTGACTCCCAGGGAGAGCTATACCTAGTCTAGAGGTGTATAGTGTAGTTTCACTGAAAACTCAGCTGAAGAAAATTCCAACCTTGGATTGAAGACATTTTCAAAATTTAAGATTTTCATTTCTTCAAATCCTTTGCATTCCCTCTATTCGTTTGGTACTTCCTGATGACTAAGTAGACGAATAGGAGCCTTTATTGTGAATTTCATGCTGACTTTTGAATAAACAAAGCCATGTTGTTATTTGTTTTTAGCATTCACATAGAACTTAGTGTTTTTAAACTGTTGAATTTAAAGGTCAAGATTTTTGTTCCTTCCAAATGTTAAAGTTAGAAAAACAGAAGCATAACATATTTAATACACTCTCTAAGCAAATTAGACTGATCTCTCAGTAGTGCTAAGCTGTCTGTTCTGCTGTCCACCAATTCACAGGATTTTGATGCCCACTTTAACAGGCAATTTTCATGACACCTTAAAGTCGATGAATTCAATTAAGTATTATTTTACACTTGTTTTAAATGGAGATGCTTTCACTATAAAAATGCTGCAATTATATATATATATAATCTAGGTGCTTTCTTAAAATCTCACACAGTTATGACATTATATGGTTGTGGTTCCTAACAGTCATGGTTATTTTTTCCAGCATGTAACAACGTGATGATTGTGAATCAAACCCATGGCCTCTTAGAGAGTATACATTACCCAAATCCCTATTCTGATAATCAGCGTTGCAACTGGACCATCCAAGCTACAACTGGCAACACTGTGAATTACATATTTTTAGGATTTGAATTGGAAAATCACATAAACTGCTCCATAGACTATTTAGAGGTATGTATTCTGAAGCTAAATAAATCATTGCATTTTCAAATCAATTAGGCAAACCAAACCAGCAGTCATCAGGCTTTGCAGAAGTAACTTCCTAATCGTGCTCTAAACTTCTATAATATACCAGCTGCCCGTGGTATTTGAACAGGATATTTCATGTCTCTTTCACTGCCTCATTTTAATATTAAGGGTACTTAATCTACTACGATATATACACAAAGAATTATCTGTGTTTTCAGGTTTCAGTGTGACCTCATATTGTTTAAATAATGCAGAAAAGAAAGTAACTTCTATTTTTTTTTAATGTTTGTTCTCTATAAATAAGAGATCAGAGAATATTTGAGTATGATGGCTTTATTTAATACTTAATTTACCTCAAACTAGGAATCATGATTTTGATTTTTGTCTTTCTTCTTAAATTTGTGTCCAATTTAGTTCATTTTTCTTTTTGTAAAACGGAAATTTTGATGTTATAATAATGACCACCAGTGACACTTATTAAACTCTCTCTACAATGCTAAACAATAAAAGTAGCTTGAAAATTTAGCAACTTAAAATATGAAGTAATCCCCCAATTTTATAATAAGGTATTTTATTTACAGTAAAAAAGCTTTTTTGCTAACTTTCCTATGCAACTTTTTATGGCTATAGATTGTACCATTAGGCAACTACCTATTTTACTTAATTAGTGTAATTATGCATTCAAATATAAAATTATGTATTTTCTAAACTATTAATTTAGAAATATTGATTTCCACTTTCATACTTTAAAACAATTTTATTCAACTTATATATATTTTGACCTCTCATTTTCATCATTAATAAAATCAGTTTTTGAGTCTTCTAACATATCATTTTTACATCTATCTACATTGTTAATATATACCACTTTTGAATCCTCATATGATGTTTTCACTAGGAATCTTTTCTGAAGTGACAAGTACCATCTCTGATAACATTAGGATTTTCCCCCCATCTCCTCATCCACAACACAGTGACTTAGTGTTTTTCTTTTTAAGGTGATCAGTGAGTTTTAGAAGTCTTGCTTGCAAAGACTTCCAACATCCAACACTTGTAACTTTAGGATGTATTCCCAGGAAAAAATACGTTATCCTTGTAAAATTTTCATAACCCTCATTTTACCATTTCTTTTTTAAAAAGTAACATTAATTAAAGTTATTTGAAGTTAACAATATCTTTTCCAGATGGCACTTTTGTTTTTCAAAACAAAGAGGAGAAAACTTTCTGTGCTTTGAGAGGATTTGTAAGGTCCTGAAAATATGGATTCCTTTGTTTTTGAGGGATAATTTTATGGGTTAAAAAAATATCTTGCTTTATATTTAGAAAAATTCAATATTATAGAAATAGTGCCAAAGTGTTTACTTAGTAGAAAGAATATTGACTAGTATTCAAAGAAAATATGACACAACATAAAACAAACTTATAAACACATGCTTGACAACGGTTTTAAGTCTATTTCCCATGGTCTGATATTTAAATGGTCTTCACAAGCTTAATAATGGCCTGCTTGTCCCATTCCATTTGCCTGGAGTAGCCATCTTTTTCTTTTCTTCATATGGTGAAATCTTGATCATTTTTAGAAAAGATGGAAAAGTTGCTTTCAAAGCCCCTTGTTCATAGCACAAACACAGCAGTTTGTCATATCATATATTCGCCAGCTGCGACTGTGTCCACATGCCCTACCTGACTATAAGCTACGTGAAGTTATGGGCTGTCTTCTACTAACTTTATAACTGAGGCATTGATTGTAGACTTGGAACCTTACAGGAGTTCAGTCAGGTTGAATTGAATATCACAGCCATATTGTAGCATCAGCCTAATGATAGCTATTAGTTCATGACAAAGAACTGAATTCCAAACTGGCCTTGTGGCGTGAGCCTGCACACTGCCTGTAATTCTACCCCTCTTAGTACAAGCCAGAATAGAGCTCATGGCCTTGCCGAGTGTTGCATGCGTTGCAGTACACTAGGACCGTGCAGTGATCTGGCAAAGCACAATGGAGCAAGCTGCAGTGGGGAGGAGGCTTTCAAAATGGACTTTAGAAGAGGCTTTGGCAGAAGGAGTGGGGAGGAAATGAGATGAAACCTTTTCAGGGACCAAACTCCATCTTTGTACTTACTCAAGGGCGGAATGGTAACACGGCCCATCAGATAGTTTTTGGAGGTGTTTGAAAACTGTGGGATAAAACAAATTACTTGTTTCCATAACTGCAGCAGCTCATGAGAGGCCCTTCATAGATGCTGTTACAGGCAGGCCATCCACCTTGTGCAACATTGATGGTGAAAGCAGCAAAAATACCAAATGAGAACCAGAAGTTCAGCAGAGGCTTCCAAGGGACGATGCTGTTGCCAGATGTTTTCCACTTCTGTAAGCCAAGGGGCAAGGCCAGAGCGATCGCCACAATGGCTGGTCTGTGATGGAAATTTTAAAAGCACAAATAACCATTTAAGGAGGGAAAAACCACAAACACAAAAATCTAGTTTTCATTATTTTAATAACTTCTGGTTAAAGGTTTCTTTTTCAAGTGTTTTAGCCAAGTTCCAATTGAGTGACTGTTACTGCAGCCAGAATTATTTTGTATTAATAAAACTGAAACTAAGATAGGACTTGATTAGGTGCTGGTCGGGTATCGTGCCCAGCTTTGCTGAGAGGTGTGGGCTGGTAAAGATCCCATTGGGAATCTAGTCCATCCTTTATTATTTTGTCCTCTGGGCAAAATAAAATGATTCGGATTTGGAAATAAAATATTCGTTGGGAGGAAGCATTGTTTGCTCAAAGGAGTAAGACTGTATTGTTCATATAGTTATGAGAGGCCAACTTTAAGGATTCTTTCTGTATTTTACATCTTGATTTCACTTATTCATTTTTATTTTGAGTCTGAGTTTCCATGTGGAAGGAGATTTCTTACAGGTGAGCGAATATACAAATGGAAGTGATGAATTTGCGAGAAATCAGCACAGACATGTACAGAGTGGCCGGAGCGTGTTTTAGGTCAACAGGGAGGATGAGTGTGGTGAAAAACGAGAAGAAGACCAGGAGGTTATTGTGTCGTGGAAGCTGAGGGAAGCGAGTATAATAGAAGGTGACAGTGGTCAACAAGGTGATATTGCCAAGGAGTCAAGAAAGGTCAAGATTGAGGCGTGTCCTATGGAGGTCGGTGTGGCTCCGGGCAGAGCAGTGTTTGAGGGGTGGCGGGAGCAGGGACATGATTGTAGTGTGAAAAGGTGCGAAGGGGAGAGAGTGAACGTAGACCAAAGTCTAAGTCTGTGAGTTCAGTGTCCGAGTTCTCCTGACAGGTCATCATCAAGTCCTGGCCTCTTTTCTCCCATCCTCATCCTTCATTTCCCTAACTAGTCCTCATGCAACAAGCTCGCATGAGATGCCCGCCTTTGCATGTTCTCTTGCACATCATTTCTCTTAAAATGTGGCCCAGGATTGGATGCAGCACTCCAGCTAATCTGGCCAGGGCCCAATATGCTGGGACTATATTATCTGTTCATATACTTCTAGTCTTGTAAGCTGAGGTTAAGTGAGTTTATTGTTAGTCATGTCATAATGCTGGACTCTATTAAGACCTCTCATCTCTAGGTCACTTTAACATAAATTATAATGGTTTCATAGCCATACATAGGATAGTATTCCTAGTAAGTTCTATTTGACTGTTTTGCCTAAGGATTCCCTCACATTGTGGTCCCTCTAAATCCTGGTTATGTGCTGTGTAGAGAATTATTCATTTGCAAATTATTCATTTGCATAAAAATTTATTGACCATTGGCCTACTACATCTTCAAAAATAATTGATAAAAATGTCAAACAGGATGATCAACCTGTTTTGAATACTTCAAAATAATAGATTTCTTTGTTATCTGTTATTGAACACTTTTGCGATAGCACCAAACAACTTGGTAATAATAATAGCTGATCTTCATCGAGCACTTATTATTTGCCAAGAAATTACAACAGCAACCCTGTAATGGGGGAAATATTGTCCCCATTTGACAGATGAGACAATCGAGGTCGATACAGGTTGTCCACAGTTACAAACATTACAGGTGATGGCGAAGTCAGGCTTTCTACCTGGTGCTGTGGCTCCAGGTCAATGCTCTCAGCCATGACACCACACACCCTCTATTTTATGCTCTTTCACACCCCCTCAGAAGTGACATGAGGGAGTGTCCATGGCGCCCTGGGATCTACCACTCTAGTGACACTGTCACAAAGAGAAATTCATGTAATTTTAGTATGACTTCTTCATAGATAAGCAGTGGTCATTAATTATCACCTCTTTCTTTGCTACACGCTAACAAATTATTTTTAGTGTCCAATTTCGAATTTTTTCAAAAATTGCTTTAATCTTACTCATCTGTGAGATTCTAGAATAAATCTTTCCTACATTTTGGAAGTTGAATGATTTTTTTCTTCAGACCTCTGGCAGTCCTATTTTTTATTGTTCTGCTTTATATTCTTAGTTGCAGGTACACACTCAAACTAAACTATGGAAAAAAGATGAGTGTTTGTGAAAGGACTGTTACTCTGAGGAAGGTGGGAAACCTCGTGACACCCAGGATAAACTAAGAAGCGGGGGGAGGGCAGGAGCAAAGGCAGCTTCATGGGTTCTCCCCTCTTTCTCACTGCTTCGTTGCTTCTCCCTGCAGTGTATACTCCATTCCCATCTCTCTCCCCAGAAGCTTCCTCTGAGTTTCTGCAACTTTACAATTTTAGTTTTAATATAGCCGCCCCACCATGACTTTACATCTTTACCTGACCATTTACCTCAAATGCTTACAACCAACTGGACTGCCCCCGTCTGCAAATTACTAGCACAGTTGGCTCATCTTCGTCAGCTTGACGACAATGGCATGGATCTAGCCTGCTTTATGGATGGACACCCCTCTAGGTGGTATGACCAGCTCTGGGGCAGTGAGGTCCAGCCCTCCAGACAGGGTTGCTTACAGATCACGTGTGTGGGCAGAGACAGACTCTTTGAGTAGGGACATGAGTTCTGCTGGCATGCTAAAACATCCCTTGAACACTCATGAATTCAGCAAGATTACAAAATTCATTCTGTAGTTACCATACCTTTCAGTGCTGTGGAATGTACTGAATGTAGAATTCACTTAAACTTGACAAAATTCATTTAAAGGACTGACTGTCTTATCTTCTAAATTGGATTTCGATGTCTCTTCTTCTAGTTTCAAACTTCTTCTAGGAATGTTTCTACTTCCCCTTCATCACGTTGTGCTATCTTCTGCAGGTGTTGGTCCAATCCACATTTTTGTCTTTCTTTTGCACTAATGATAGTTTTAAAAAATAGACATTTTCTCCTAGCTGTGCCATTTCTCAAAGTTTGGCTGATTTGTACGTGTGCTCATAAAATGTTCAGAAAGCTTCTCTGTAGCCCTGTGGGCCCATTGATTCCTTCAGAGGTTTTATTGTTGCAAAAGTTATTCCTGACTTTGATGACAAAATTTAATTTTTTAAGCATTTAAAAATTTTTTCTTTCTCTGTTGCTTCTCTTTTTTATTTTTAATTTTAATCTCCTTTTGAAGTCTGGCTCCCTAAACCCAGAGGCCTGTGACTGACATGTACCATCATCACAGGCTCTAGGGACAGCGGTCACTCTCGCCTAATGTTCCAGTCACTTCTGCATGAACAACCACTTCTTTGCCAGCCAGAATTAGTCCAGAGTAGCACTTCTCTTCAGTATTTACTTTCTGAGAGATGAGAGCATATAAAGAATTCATCAGGTGCCATGCTTTTTCCAGAAAAAGACATCTGAGGACAGTCCAGGTGGTTGGAACGATCTCCCCATTGCTGTCCCTGTGCGCCTCCTTTTGCTGCGCTTGTCTTGACATATTTCCTTTTAAAAAATTTGTAGTCTTTACTGAGGAAGAAGCTGATATGATACTTGAGTACAAAGCCTCTCTAACCAGCTACTAAATTTAGCTGCATTTCAGAGTCAGCGGGACTCTTGTTAGAAAAACATATTCCTAGACTTCACCAGACTTCCCCAATCAAATCTCTGGGGATTCCAGTAGAGTGAGGCCCCCACAGGTTGCTGCCATCTATGGCCCATTTCTACTGTGACAGCACGTTGTACCCTCACTTCAAGGCTCTCTCCTGGGAGGTTATAAATATTTAATCGGTATCCTCTTAACATATACCTTTGACTGCTACTAAATGTTTATTTTTCAATAGGTCTTATTTTCCCATTGCTATAGCTGAATTATAGACTTTGTCTCATCAAGGCTTGGTGATACTGTTATTATGTTTATCTCATTAAAAACGTAGGATTTACTCTGCAAGTTTTGAATTTTAATTCTAAACTCCGCCACCTCTTCCCCTTATTTGGCACCTTTGCCTCTATTGTCTTCCATTACATCCTTTTATACCTTTCTACGCCTTTTCCTTTTCTACTTATGGAAGTTTCGAGTCTTCTCGATTATGTCAGTGACTTCTGTCAAATGAATTTCCCACTACTCTTTATAAGATTCATTCATCTCTTGCCAAATCCTCTTGCTGATGTCATCATGTTCGCCAGATGGTTATATCATTGTTTATTTTTGTCACACTCCCATGCCCTCTTTCAATTACAAAATAACGCATTTCAAATTAAAGAATGGACAGAAACATCACCCAGGTTCCTGAATCTTTCAGTTTTACACCTATACATGTTTCCTTAGTCTGCAGCCTAAGCAGCATTTTCCATACTGACTGTGAAACATCAGGCTCTAGTGATATTTTAATTAATTAAGGTAATCCCAGCTGTTGTTGCAGAGAACTCGTAAATTCTCAGACACTTAATAAAATACCAGTTTATCTCTCAGTCACATCACAGTTCGATGCAGGTGTTCCTTGCTTTGCACATGGTGATTCAGGAACCCAAAGAGGAAGTCAGTTTGGGGAAACCACATAGCTGTTTCTGCCACAAATGTTGGTGGATGTTTCACAAATAAAGAGACCTGAATTCTAGTAAATCTAGGAAATGCTGAATTAAACACAAACGGGGTTTGTTGTTTTGTTCTGTTTTTGCTATTGTACCTCCTTAAGCTCTTACTATCATAAACGTGCATGGTTCATTCATGTATCCATTCATTCAGTCATTCAGATATATTTCAGACACGTAAGCTGAGGAAATACAACTTTTTTAGTATCAATTTTCCATGTCTTCATGGAGGAGATGTGTTAATTGATTTATCACACAGTACAAATTTAATTACAAGCTGTGTTAAGTGCTATCAGGAACTATTATTGGGCACCCTGAAGACAGGAAATGGGAGAACCAAGCTCAGCTGTGGGTCAGAGAAGGCATCCTGTGAAGGTGTGAAGGAAGCTGGAGGTTTCACTAAGGGAAGTGGTGTTTGAAGAACTGACAGAGATCAAACCAGACGCTAGTTAGAGTGGTAAGGACAGATTTTAATCAGTAATATACTACTGCAATAAGGAAGAGGGTCTGGTATGAACTGAACTCAGCTTCAATTTGCACAGATGTGACTGGGTGTTTTAAAGGGAGAATGAGGAAACTGGGAAGGGGCAAAGTCAGGGAAGTAAATCATAAAGGCTCGGTGGGTGTGATCAGGTCAGTTGAGTCTGTTAGCTGGCAGAGGGGAGTTAGAGTTACTCCTCCTGCAGAGACTGGGAGACAGGGGCCTTATCCTTCCCGATGATGACATTTCAAAGGAATGGCTTTCAGATCCTTGAGAGAAGACACTCCTGAATTGTAGGAGGTATTTTTACATCTCAGAGGGACAAAGGAAGACTTGCAATTCTAAGTCCTTTCTATTAAGTGCTCTAAGAAAGGGTGGTCAGGGGCTTTCTCAGGGGTTGGCTGCTGTTGGCAGCCTTGAGCTTTCTCAGGCCTTGAAGGGGGGCTGGGGTCATCCTTGGGATGTGGCCTTGAGCTGTTAGAAACGATATCACCGTTTAAGTCTTATAATGTGGGGGGAATGAGTGGATGAAATCATTTGTGCTGAGAATCTGTAGTTTTTATAGGCCAAATTTGAGACCTAGTCAAGAAGAAGGCTCAGAGGAGCCTGATTAGAGCTGGATCAAGGAGAGAATCTTTGTCAGAACCGAGAAAGACCAGTGTGGCTGAGGCTGAGCCTGAGGCTTCCAGGTGGGCAGGGACGTGCAAGTGGAGGGCTTTGTGGGCACATGTAGAGTTTCAGTGACTTCCAAAGAGCAAGAGACCTTTCGAGAGTGTGAGCAGGGAAATAGCTGAGACTACTCAGAAGGACACTTATAGAAACTCTGGTCTCGAGAATCAGCTGAAGGGAGGGTAGGGGTAGCGGTGGAGATGCATTGCTGCAGCCCAGGTGAGGGAGACGGCAGCCGCTCTCTCCCCACGTTGCTGTGGAGGAGAATGTCATGGAAGCGTCTGAGAGCACTAGGAGCTAAAGTCAACAGAACTGGGTGAAGGATCGCGTGGGAGGAGGACGAGACACTGAAGGAAAGGAAGACATCAGGACACAGCCTAGTAGAACTGCAGACAAGGGCAACAAGCAGGAGAGAGAGCGGGGCCACCCCGAGGGAGGGGGACACCAAAGGCAATGTTCCAGGTGAATGAGTCTTTGCCCAGGATTCTAACTCATTAACATCTATTGGACATTCATATTCCATAGAACGTTCTTGGGGAAACATCGTAGAGATGTTTTCTAAGTTTTTCCCATTTTTACCCTCATACAAGTAAGTGAAACTTCACATCTCAGGTGTTTTGAGAATTAGAATAATAAATGTCTGCTGTGTGCCAGGCACTCTGATAGACACTTTGATAAATATTATCGCTTATCCTCACGATAATCCAAGAATTGTGTATTTTTATGCTCATTGAACAGACGGAACCGGGACTTGGATAAGTAACAGTACTCAGGGTCACACTGTCAGGAGGTGACGGAGCCCAGGGTCGTGCTCAGGTCTGTCTCACCAGACTGTGGGCTCTGGAGCCCTCCTGCATTCAAAACTTGGCTCCTCCAAACTAGCCGTGACTTTGGGCACAGAATTTACCCTCTTGCTGCCTCAGTTTCCTCCTGTGTAACATGGAGGGAATGATTATACCTGCTCATAAAATTGTTATTAGATAATCCACACATCTGGCAAATATTGCGTACTCAAGAAATGCTTATTTTTTCCTCACACTCCTTATGGAGAGAGCATCCTCCTACGTGGCCATTCAGATTCTTCTTCCAAACTTTCAGGATGTTGATTCTCACCCTTATAACAGTCTCCCTGTCCTGGATATGCCATCTTCATTCCTCGTGACCTGTCTGTCACTTACGATGAGTGGCTCCTCCTCTCTCTTGAGGTCTGACTTCTCCCAGGTGCAGCCTTCGTCTTTCAGAGTTCTCTTTCTCTTCCAAGTTCCCTTACTCCATGCATACAGCTCTTGATAGGACTTTGACTTCTTTTATCCTTTTAAAGATTGCATCCTCTCTAATAAACAAAATGTAAACATATGTTTGTGTTTGGAGCGCACATCATGGCTGGTTGCATGAAGACATACAGGTTCTGTACGGGTCTCAGGAACAATGACCTTCGTTTCCAGATTTTTTGCTATAAAGATAAACCACTGTAGGAAGCAACTTCAGACACAGCTCTTTCTGTTGTGGTTCTTTCTGTCTCTTTCTGGGGTTTCACTCGAAAGCTTTCTTATATCTATCTGCTAACTACTGTGGGATGCTAATAATAAGCAAAGATTTAATTACTCATCTTTTGCTCACTCAGAAGAGAATGTCTTACAGGCGCCCAGGCTTTCCTCTTTCTTTCTGTGTGTAGCCTGCTTCATAATGCGTTTTGACACTTTTATTGAAGGAAATAAGAAAATCTTGAGGAGTGATGCCTTTCAAAATGTTGAATTACTAAACTTCTGTATACCTCAGCTTCCAGAGCTCTAAAATGGGGATAACAGTACTACCTGCATTATAGAGCTGCAAGAAGTTTTAAATTAAGCAAAACAAATGAAGGGATTAGAATAAAACTCGGCTAATAAATATTACTTGTTAAATGCTAGTAAATAGTGTTTATTATGATCTCAGCATAAACAGAATTTTTTGATTAATTTTGGCTCTCCAAAACATTTTCCATAAATGAAGAGCTATGGTTTCTAAAACAGCCCTCCCAGTTGTAATTAGCATAGATTGGCCCCATATGTTGAAAGCAGGGCTTCCATTCCTTGGGTTCTCAGTTTCAAAAGCCTCAAGAATTCTATACCTAAAACCAAGATATGGAGTAGTTAAAATCCTCTTTGCCAGTTGGGAAAAATCTAGAGAAGCAGATGTAGTTTTATGTCTTAGCAGCAATGGGTCTGAGTGGGTTTTCATTATCATGGCACCTCCTTAAACACTTCTGGGCAGATGAGTCATGCTTCCTGGAACTGTCAGAGAAAGTTTGCTTCTAGGATGCCTGGCATTCTGCTTAGAATGTAGAGATAAGTTATTTTAATTCTGAGAACAACTGCGATTCAAAAACATGCATGAAAAAGGATAACAGTACATCAAACAATTCAATTTATGTCGCTATACCAGAAATGAGTCTAGCATTGCACTAAGCATGATTTGCATTCAAAAGGAATTAAGAATGAAGTGGATCTATTGGTTAATTAAGCCAAATAATTTGTAGTGAAGTATAACGAGAAGCATTTTATAAAAAAGAAATTTAAGACTCTAAAGATGCCCAAGTAGAATGTGATTTTTTTAATGTTCATCTCAGTGTGATTAAAATCCCTTTCCTCAAAAGGAAAAGCTGATCTTTCCTGACCATACTTCATAATGAAGAATTTTCATGTGATTGTGTTAATTTGCCGCAGTTAATGAGGCAAACATACCAGCCTTCTAAAGAGAGCCTTTGCTCTCAGTTTCAAAAGAGATGCTGCGTGTTTCCGCTGTCAGTATTCTCTCAGACATGAAGGACGTAATCAGGATGAATAACAATCAGACCTACCGATTATTTCCATGCTACCTAGAAGCCACCAAAAATCACATTAGTTGCTCAAAACTCAGAATTGCGGTATCCATACTTCCTTCTCTGGTGGCCCTCGCCTAGCTCTGCTCCTCAGCTAGGTCACAGGAGGAGGTGGGTGGGGTCTCTTCCGTCTGACAGGCATGCAGTACGGACTAGAACGCATAGGTCCGAATGCTGAATTCTAAATCTAGGAATCATCGTTGCGGATTTTGGTTAATTCTTATTGATTATCTACTTTTTAAAATAGGAAAGATTTCCAATTGCAGTATTTCAGAATTTTTTTTTTTTTAATGCCATCTTTGCAGTTCTAGCATTTACTCTTTATTTAACAGGATTTCTTTTCCTGGTCTCCCTGGATGGGAAGAGTCTACATGGACCTAGGGTCTAGGTCCTTTCATCTCAAGGTTCTATAATTTCATGTTGTTCTATGAACCGAGTTCTTCCCAGTTTCCGAATCTATCTGTAGCAGATGGCTTTTAGGAGGCAGAATATGTATTTTTTCTAATGTTTAGTGTTTCACTGTAGTACAGTTGACAGAGGGAAGGCTGCATTTCGTGGAATTCAGTGTTCAAGTGCACACAGGGAGTGTGCCTGGCTTTCAAAGCATTTCGTTAACTCTAGGGAGGGAATTTGGCATTTACTGCTCCATCGGTGACTATCACAGCTTACGTTTGTGAGACGTCTAGTCCCTGATCATCTGAAGGAATTCTTTTTTAATAAAGAATTAATTAGTCTAATTAATAATAAAAAGTTAGTTACTATAAAAAGGGAGCATTGGAGACAAAATATAGTTTTAAATTAATGCCGGAGATTATATAATAACATTTTAATGGACTAATTTCCATGCACAGTCTTGAGATACATGTAAAAGACTCTGACGATAGTATAATATTTATAGTAGACCAGCTCGGTAACTGAGAGCCTGCAAGGGTATGGAGTCTTGGGATTGGAAAAACATTACTAGGGCATACCTACATTGCTGTGTGTATTGGTCCCCAAAGATAATGCTTTAAAAATAAGCTTATTTGATGACACAAAAATATATAATCATTGCAGAAAATTCAGAAAATGTAGAAAAACCTAGATAACACAAAATAATCTGAATTACATCACTACTAATAATATTCAGTGGTATTTATTTCCTGTAGTCTCTCCCTATATATTCACTTTATTTTACTATTCAAAGGAGATCATTCTGTACATCTATCTTATAATGACTTTTTCCCATATAACGATAGCTCGTGAACGTTTCCCTCTGTTATCTGTTACACCGCATCACTTACAACACTGCATAATCCATCATCATAAAGCAGCCAGTTCTTGTGGAGCATTTAGAATCGTTTCAAATGTCCACTGTTATAAACAAAGGTAGAATATCTTGATAGTTAAATTCTTGCACACATCCATGATTAGACAATGACCAAAAAATAAAAAATAAAAAATAAAAAACCCAAATCAGCCTCTGTGGCTTTTAAGATGAGTAATACAGAGAAAAGAGAAGTAAAAATGTAAATGCACTATTAAGAGTGGACAGCAACCAGCCACCACATGGAAAGGAGACTATATGGTTTGTGTTTGTAACAGACCTCTAATTCTGAGTGACACAGAATAACCCAGATTGTGGTCTTTTGATGGGTTTCATGCTCTCATGCAGAGCCCAGCATTATGAGTAATTGTTCAATTTTAGATGGGTATTTCACACTTCCTGCCCCACCCTGTGAGCGCATGGCTGTGTGGCTTTTCCTGTGCCTTGGGGAGGATGTGTGTCTGTGTATCCAAGTGCACAATGCATGGCCATGTGTCTAATGGAGGACACTTTGCCTCCTGGGGCCATCATGGAGCCATCTCCGTGCTCTGCTTATCAGCTTTCCTCTTCAACATTTGTCTCATTTATGCTCTACAGTTTGATTCATTTCTACCCTCTGGGATTTCCTCATCCACAATGGGACTCTTTTACCCTACTCTATGATTCTTATTTGGCATTTTCTACAGTTGTTACAGAAACAATTCAAAGCCCCTCAGATTTAAAGTAAACTCTGACAGTTCCAAATTGATCTTGGAGATTCCTGCATAAACTTCAGCAACGATGTGCTTAATAACCACTCTGATGACGTGGCGTCTGTAGATCCTATCGCAGTTGTTTTTCAGAGAGGGGAAATCTGAAGAAATGCCCTAAGAATTCACCAGTCCTCACCCTTTCAGAGCGCTAGTGGCTAAGCTGCTAGAGCTGCAGGCTGGCTGGACAGAAGGGGGAGCGGGGGACAGGAGGCTGCAGCAGGAAGACACGTGCAGAGCCACTCTCCTTACCCGATGTCTCTCCCTGTCCCCCTCACCAGGACAGTTTCTGCTGTTCTCTTCACCATCCCTGTCATGGCCCGCCATCTCCCTCCACGTTCTCCTCCACAGTGTGATTCACGTTGGGCTGTGCGCCCCACACACCGCCCCACACAGCGTTCACACATCACCAGGTCATCATAGTGATGTCCTTCCAACTCCTTACAAGTGATTCATCGATTCATTGCTTTCCTGTCTGGTCGGCCAGGGATGATTTCTGTGAAATGTTGTACATGAGTCAGCTCAAGTTCTCTACACCCATTATATATAT
>NW_011888877.1:300815-309459 GCF_000151845.1 Pteropus vampyrus | reverse complement strand
CTATTTCTGGAGTGGTTTCTTTGGGAAAAATGTTGATTCCCTTTGCCTTGGAACAAGAGTTAGAATAATATTTTGAGCACATTCCACACGACAGGCCTCATACTCAACCTATTACATGATTTGTCTTATTTTCTGTTTACAACAACCTTGTAAAATAAGAACCATCATGATACCAGATTTTTTTTTTTTTTTTTTACTCCTGCAGCACCCGGTCTTCTTAGGTGGTCTCCCCATCCAAGTACTAACCATGCCCGACCTTGCTTAGCTTCCAAGATGATGCCAGATTTATAAAGAAATTTTACTTAGAGAAGTCAAGTAATTTTCACAATGTTATACTCTAAGCAAATTTTAGAGCTAGACTAGATTGTGAACTCAGGGTCTGCCACCGACCACACTGAATATACTCTAAAATGTCCCTACAGTAAAATTACTTTTCTGCTTCCAACTGAATCCTAATCTTCTATTAGTGACATTAACTTCAAAAAAACCATTCTATGAACTCATTACATTTAGTTCTCAGAAATTTAACTGTCTTCCTTACATCGACTAGAATTTTTGTTCTCTGTAAATATTAGAGGATTATCTACTATACCTAGAATTCTCTCTCATGGCACATGAATTATTTCAAGTATATATTAAACTCTAAAGGATAAAGTTTTTGGAGTTTTTAAAGATTTGTAATAGGAAATGGGCCAAAAATTTTTAATGACATCATCCCAAAGATACTCTTGATTTAATTTATCTATATGGACTACATTTAATCGATTCTTAAAAATTAATATTCAACTATAAAAATAGTTTTCTTCCAGAAAACTTCAAGGAAATAAGAAAAACAATGCTTTTAAAAGGGTGAATTAGATGCCAATCTAAAATGGAAAAGGCTGAGTTTTAGCTGTCACTCACTGTTTTTCTGAAATGGGTTTAGAAAGTCAATCTACACATCCCAAGCTCATACATATGAGACAATTGATTATAGTTTCATTCATTCCAGTCATAAATTTTTAAAATCAAAAACAATTTAGCAACAAAGAGGCGTTTAGAAAGTGCATTTCTGTTCTGGGAGTCCTTACATTTCATAAAGTTGATCCCCACTGAAGGAACAAGTTGGGTGCATATCAGCTGACTCTGGGTTTCTCCAGACTTGAGTTTCAGGGACTTCTACAAAACCCTATTCTTACAAAAATTTTAAGATATGTTTTCTGTCAGTGCTGTTTTTTCAGTTTTATGTCTTCTACCTTGCATGTATGGGTCCTTAATATTTAAAAGGATTGGAAGGAGTCCACGAATCATTTCATATTGCAACTGGAGTCTGAAGTCACTCATGGTCTGATAACCTAGGCATGTGCCAAATTGTCAAAACCATGCAAAGGAGGAAGATAGAGTTGGTAAATGTGGCTAGGCAAGAGATTTCCTTCCTCCTTGAATGTTCTGAGAGTAGTTGAGATATTTCTGATCAGGGAGGGACTTAAACCACAAAAATCCTACATGGGGTCTCCTTAAGGGGATAACTGAAAACATTCTACACAAGAGGTTTTGTATATACACATATCCACATTTTAAGATACATTCGATGGCTAACTTGAAAATATAAGCATCACTTAGAATATTTTTAAAAATACCTTGGAACACAGTTATGCAAATTAGATGTGCATGTTCAAATGAGAATCTCAATCTTTTCTCTTCTTGATTTCTACTAGTTTCTTTTATATAGACTTAACTCTAACCTCAAGTATTTGTTCAGACCCAGTAGATCTCTAGGCTTTCCAAAAGCAGGGGAAGTCTACCCTTAGCAGGACTGGTGCTTGCCAGTAGTTGCAATGAGTCACAGCTGGAATGTCCTGTGGTTAACATTTTCTCTGAAAACAGAATCAGAGGGCTCCAACTGGTTGCCATGGTAACCAGTATTTGTGTACTTTGAAAAATGACTGTTCCTGTTTTGTGTGGTAAATTTACGCAAGAGTGAATTGTAGAGGTGAAGTTAGCCATCTGTGTGAATACAAACAAAAAAACTTGATTTAATTAGGTGTAAACTTTAGGGGGTATGGGATTTTTTTTTTTTTTTGTACAGCGGTATTGTTCTATACTAATTAATTCATTAATTTATTTGACATATTTAAGCATTTTCATCAATTTCTATTTGATGTTTATTTTAAAGCATCGTTCTCTCCCTTCCAAAGGCCACAAGGAATTAATTGTCATTCATCAGGGCTCCCCCCACACCCACTCCCTTTGCCCCTGCCCCCATGCCATTCACAATGCGTTATTTAAGAAGAAGGATTCAAGGGCTCTTCTTCAATGAGGTAATCCCATCCGGAAGGAAGGAAAAAAAAATCCCTTCCAAATCATGTGAAAATGTCAGGTTTCTTAACCTTGCTGAGCTAGGAGGCAAAAATACTATACTGCTTATAACATTAAATACAATCTAAAATATAGTTCCTCCAAATGTCACTAGCTAGTATTTGAGAAGATCCATCATGCTTAGAGCCACTATGGTTACAGAGAAATGTTACCTTAGGTTTTGTTGTGTAAAAATGAAATGATTAAAGGTTTGGTCACTGAACTACAATCCAAAGTTAAGATGAGCCTTTTGGAGTAGAACAGAGTGTTTTCTTGCTTATTATGCCAGTTCTTGGGAACGGTATGTTTATTTTCGTATTAATTAGTTTAGAATTGGAACTCAAACACTGGACTTAATAAAAGCGAAGCTGAGATAAATACCGTACAGTGAAGCAGTAATTTAGCAGTAAACAGATTACAGCATCAACCTCCTCTCCAACCTCTGACCCCTGCCTCCTGGATTAGATGTGGGACCTGAAGGCTGAGGACAGGGCCTTCTGTTGTTGTCTCTTCTTCTTTTTATGTTGCTTCATTCTTTCTCTCATTCTCACTCCCTTCTTACGGCATCTGTTAAATATCTAGGATAATAGAAACTTGATTATAAATATACACATTTGAAGCATCAGTATTAAAAAATTAAAAAGGAAGCTGAAGTGATAAGCCTAAAAAATAAATCTCATCTTTATTCATTTGTTTAAAATGCTTAGATTTAATATTTATGAGTGATGATATAATGGACTTCCTTTAAAATCTTTGCTCGCCTCCCCCTAAATCTCACAAGCATGTAGATATATTAAATAGCCAGTTCTGAGAAATCAGAATGCGACAGGCCAAGATTTAGAAATCTGAGATTTCTTTTGACCTTGAACAGCCCCCCGCCTGGTCCCCCGCTTCACAGAATGGCCACAAAGGATCCAGACACTTTGCTGCCTAAAAGGAACACGCCGAAATTTAGGACTGTAAGACCTTAAGATGTATCTAACTCCGCAGGGTTCAAACAGAAGTGCAGATGAAGCCTGATTAAAATAAATGTGGTTGTGGGGAAATCACTGTGTCCATTCACAGGGGCTGTACCGGGAACCTGCCTTGCGCTGGTCAGTGAGAGGAATGCAGATGTGATCTGGGCTCTAAAGAAACTCAGAGTCTGTAGAAGAGATAAGACATGCATGCCTATAACTAGGATACAAGGACATGTGACCATTCCCACACAGAAGCACAAGCAGAGAGCTAAAGGCTTTCAAAGGCAAGCATCATGACTGCCTCTAGGAGCCATGAAAGTGCTTTGCAGAATTTGATTATAAAGCTTTTCATGTTCAAATTAGTATGTTTCAAACAGTATTTTATATCATAACATTTTAGTAAATAAAAATAATTTGATCAATCTGGAATTTGTTGAATCCAGATTACACATTTTCCTACAAACACACACAAACACATGCACTCATACTGTTGCATGTGTGTACTCTCCAAGGGACTAATCGAGGAAGTCCATGAGTCTATGATCAGACACTTTCCATTTTGTTGTCATGGGCAGTTCATCCCAAGGGTATCTGGAGCAAAACGTTTAAAGTGGACATGAGGAGATTAAAAGAAAATATAATGGACTGAGTCATGAGGAAGTCAGTCTTTTGGGATTATCTTTCCTTATTGAAGAGATATGGCAGAGAGGTGGGAGGGTTTTGTTTTTCTTTGTTTTTTGTTTTTAGTTTAGAGGTGAGTATCTGATGAAATTATTAAAAGAGGCAGATAAAGTATACATGACAGGATGTAAAAATACCTCAGCGGGAGAGCGCAAAGATTTCAGCAAAAAGTTTCCAAGAGAAGAAATATAAATGGCCAATAAATATGAAAAAAACTTCAACCTCAAAGTAACACAAATTAATATAATTATGAAAATGCACACAAGTTTTCACTTTCAGAACCAGCTTTAAAAAATAATAGTCATAGCTGCTAAAGTTCTACTGCAGAAAAAATTTCTGTAAACTGCTGGTGAGAGAATAAATTGGTAAAATTTTCTGGTAAGAAATTAAGTAATATACATGAAGAGCAAAAAATGATTATACTCTTTAATTTATGTCCCTTATAGGAATCTTTCCTGGGGAAAATTTAAAATATCAAACAAAGATTTATGTTGGCAAAAAAACTGGAAATATTCTAAATGAATAACAGAATTGTAAATAGTATATTAGTAGCATCTTATACCATTAAAAATGTTTACATAGACTATTTAGTGACATGGTTAGTATGAAATGTATGGCCCAAATTTATACACACATATATACCTACATACATATGTACATACACATGTATAAATGAAAAAAAAATGTTGGTGAGATAAACTTCTGGTATTAACAAATTATTAACAGTGATTATCTTCAGTGGGATTAATTTTTATATTTTCCTTTTTCATAGCTTTCTAAAATGTGGTTTTTAAATGGTATTTATTTTTAAAATGTATATCATAATACTCCTACTTACCAAGTATCTCTTATATGTTGATATATGAACACATCTCATTCGGCCTACTATTTCCTTATCCTGGGCCGGGATTAGACTTTGGAGGGAATTTGCTAGGCTGACATAAAAGCAAACAATATTTGGATTTCCAGATTATTGGGCTTAGGAATCATTCCTAAAATTCTCTCTATGTAACCTTCTGTTTTGAATTCTTATGTTGAGCGTTCTGTACTCAGCCCGCCTCAAGAGATTTCACCTTAACTTTTAAAACCATAACTTTTAAGAGATACTTGGTAAGTAGGAGTATTATGATATACATTTTAAAAATGTAAAGGAACAGCATTGGCTACATGAGTAGACTTTGCTTTTTTCATCTGACAAACCACGTGAAGTCTTTTTACATTAGTCATTTTCTCTCTGGTTCTAGCTCTACGATGGCCCACGGCGGTTGGGACGCTACTGTGGCTCAGATATGCCACCTTCAGGGAATACCACAAGCTCCATTCTTCAAGTGCTATTCCGCACGGATGGGGTCAGTAGCCACAAGAAAGGATTCCAGATGCAGTGGTTCGTCCACGGTAAGCCCCGCGCCAGTCTCTGTCATACGTTTCGTAGTTGCTATTTGGCCAAGAATAGCCTCCTTTCCAGTTCTATATTTGGGAACGATGCCATCAGCAAATGATGGAACCTGGGGAATAATTGGGTTCTGGGTCTTAGAAAGTCGATTCAGACATCGATGACTCCTACAGAGTTAGGTCCTGTTAGGGTTAAGAGAGAAAGCGATGTCAATTTGGACAGGATTTGGGTAAGTGCTCAAGTAGGTGCAGCAGTAAATGGCCTAAGAGAAAAGAGGGAGTAGAATGAAGTCCCCAAGGTGAAGACCCGTACTTGGGTACGGCGAGCAGATTGCAGGGTGGGATGGGGGCCTTTCAAGGGGCGTGGAATAGAAGGAGATTTAAGGCTCGCCCTGACATTAGGAGAGAAAGAAGGATAGGGATGGAAGGGAAAGAATGAGAGTCAATCAGGGAGAGAAGGGAAAGATCAAGGATTGGGCCGAAAGGGGAGCAGGAGCAAAAACCTGAAGCCAGAGGCCTGTGTTGTGCCTGCTACACAGGTAGGGGCACGACAGACCCACCTCTGAACTGGTGCTTCAGAGAGCAGGTAGGATAATCGTTTCTCTGAAAATGAAAATTCATTTTCAACAGGAGTTCTCAGACTTCTGGACAGGCCTCAGATGGCCCATTGTAGAGGGAGACGGCCCCAAAGCAGTGGTTCTCTACACGTGCTCCCCCAAATGCTGCATCAGGGTCACCTGGAACGTGTCAGAGATGCAAATTCTTGGGGCCCCACCCCAGATCTACGGAATCGCAAACTCCCAAGGGAGGCCCCAAATCTGTCTTAACTGGTCTCCCTGGTAATTAAACTTTGAGAATCATCCTCCTACAGTGACCCAGACCTGAAAAATGTAGTCCTTGTGAATATTATAGTAACAGCTCTCAGACAAGGTCTGAGGGCTCACTGGTCTGTTTCAATCAGTTTGAAAGAGAAGAGGACTTGTGGTGTTATATCAGGAACCGCACACAGACCTCTAAGCTGTGGCCCTACTGTCAGAATCGGGGGTGAGCACAGGTGAGGGCATGAATGTGTGCTGTGGTTGTCTCCTGAAGGCTGCTAACGTCATAGCACATTTATTCTATGAATCCAGTGCTATACATAACTGAATAGTCCTATTATATATTTAGAAGGTTGGGTGTTCTGAGATTATGGACTGGAGACTGTATTTCTGTTAAAAATATAAGAATGAGGTTTTTCAGTGTTTAAAACTATTTAGTGGTTATCCACAGAGCTACTTATAGCTTGAAATACAAATTATGAATTCCCAAAGTGAATGAGCTATGCTAATTAAGTCTGTGGGAATTCTCCACCATCCTTTTCATCAAGTAGGTAGATTTAATATCTTGGCATGTCAATTTATTGACTTATTAAATGGAGGGATTGGATTGATTCATCTCTATAATACAGTCCATCTCTAGTATTCTGTGATTCAAGAGTGGTGTGATTTAAAGGACACTAGAGACTGTGTGAAAAGACCAGAAGAAACAGGCAAATCTTGATAAATGATCTAGATTTTCAAGGGCCGGGCGTATGTTCTAGAGCAGTGTTTCTCAGAGCCTCGTGTGCATTAGAATCACTGGGAATCTTGTTTAAATGCAGATTCCGATACAGGGAGGCTGAGGCGAGGCCTATGAATCTGCATTTCTAAGACGTCCCAGATAATACTGATGATGCCACACTGTAGACCAGTTTAACTTTTTTCTATCAGTTCCATTTGAAATCTCTCTTTATTTGGGGGAGTCAAAGACACCCTCTGTCTATTCTCTTTTCCTGTTTACTATTTCAAAACTTTCTCGCGTTTGCTGAAAATTTGCTAAGCTTGGAACTAAAGTAATGCAACAACATTTTTCCAGCTGGGACCAGAACTGAAAAAAAAAAAATTAACTCTGTGATGCCCACTATATATAAATTATACATGGGAAGAATCTTCTAGATCTGTGAAAAGATAATTATCATATACTATAGTTATGCAGTGCCACAAGTACGCAGAGTTTATACTGTGCATCTGAACTAGGTCTTTAACTTGAGATGGCAGCCTGAGAAGAGGGGTCAACAGGATAGATGGGGTTCAGGAAAGAGGTTCTGGTGAGACAGGTTCCCCCATTTCTTACCCATTGGAGGTAAACTGAAAACATAATCTGATTTCTCAGTTATCCATGGTTCATTCCACAGATATTAAGGAACTGTTTGGGGCCAGGTACTGTGCGAGAGCTGATTCCAGCTCTAGCAGACCTGGTTCCAACTCTCATATTGCTTACAGGCAATTGGGAGAAGCAGCAAATAAGCAAAATGCACACAAAGAGATATAAATGATAAGTGCCAGGGAGCACACAAAAGGGGATTTGACTTTGACAGGAGGTCAGAACAATCCTGTGTGAACATGGGCCCTTAAACTAAAATCGAAGAGCAAGCGGGAGTTTTGTGGGCAGATAGGAGAATTTCCCCAGTAGAGAAAGCCCCTGTGGGTGAGCGTGCAGGCCAAGTGAGTGGCCGCAGTCCAGGATCCAGGGGAGCAATGCTGAGCTAAGCAGTGGGGAGAGCGTTCAGGTCACACGGAGTTAGGGGTTTGGGCAGGAACAGGGGCCATACTTTCTCTTCCGTGTAAATTCGTCAGATTTCAGAGAAATGAGTTTTGAGTAGGATCTTGAAGGACTGAAGCAACATGGCATGTTGTGGGACTCAGAAGATTAAGATAAAATAGAAAATACAAATGAATAAAAATGAAACAAATAAATACAAAGTAAATGTAAAAATTAGTCTCAATTTTCAAGTGCGGTGGTAATATTCTTGTGCGTTTGTGTGTGCACATGAACGTGCTTATGTGTATGTGACTGAAAATGATTGTTTCTGCACAACCTCCCTAAATCTCCATTTCCGAATCAGGTTCAAGTGCAAGGCCCAGGACACCCAGCCTGACACATGACTTCCTTAGCATTGCTGCTGAGGAAGAATCCCGCATACTTCATTCATTTTGTCAATTAATAAATAAACCCGTTTACAAAATGTGCTTCTTTGTTGAGGGCCCAAATCTTCTATCTGCTTTGAGAAAATGGGATCTACAATCGGGCTTTATTTATGGGCCCATTTTTAAAGTGGTGCTGTAGACATGAGATTAAGCCACACTGCCTTGCCTTTATGTGAGCCATCAAAGAGAGTCCCATCCTGGAAAGAAAGAAATAGCCCCAGTTGCCCTGCCTGGCTCAACCGCTCCCAGTATTCAGTGCTGACAGCATTG
>NW_011888877.1:298323-300765 GCF_000151845.1 Pteropus vampyrus | reverse complement strand
TTTGCTGAAAATTTGCTAAGCTTGGAACTAAAGTAATGCAACAACATTTTTCCAGCTGGGACCAGAACTGAAAAAAAAAAAATTAACTCTGTGATGCCCACTATATATAAATTATACATGGGAAGAATCTTCTAGATCTGTGAAAAGATAATTATCATATACTATAGTTATGCAGTGCCACAAGTACGCAGAGTTTATACTGTGCATCTGAACTAGGTCTTTAACTTGAGATGGCAGCCTGAGAAGAGGGGTCAACAGGATAGATGGGGTTCAGGAAAGAGGTTCTGGTGAGACAGGTTCCCCCATTTCTTACCCATTGGAGGTAAACTGAAAACATAATCTGATTTCTCAGTTATCCATGGTTCATTCCACAGATATTAAGGAACTGTTTGGGGCCAGGTACTGTGCGAGAGCTGATTCCAGCTCTAGCAGACCTGGTTCCAACTCTCATATTGCTTACAGGCAATTGGGAGAAGCAGCAAATAAGCAAAATGCACACAAAGAGATATAAATGATAAGTGCCAGGGAGCACACAAAAGGGGATTTGACTTTGACAGGAGGTCAGAACAATCCTGTGTGAACATGGGCCCTTAAACTAAAATCGAAGAGCAAGCGGGAGTTTTGTGGGCAGATAGGAGAATTTCCCCAGTAGAGAAAGCCCCTGTGGGTGAGCGTGCAGGCCAAGTGAGTGGCCGCAGTCCAGGATCCAGGGGAGCAATGCTGAGCTAAGCAGTGGGGAGAGCGTTCAGGTCACACGGAGTTAGGGGTTTGGGCAGGAACAGGGGCCATACTTTCTCTTCCGTGTAAATTCGTCAGATTTCAGAGAAATGAGTTTTGAGTAGGATCTTGAAGGACTGAAGCAACATGGCATGTTGTGGGACTCAGAAGATTAAGATAAAATAGAAAATACAAATGAATAAAAATGAAACAAATAAATACAAAGTAAATGTAAAAATTAGTCTCAATTTTCAAGTGCGGTGGTAATATTCTTGTGCGTTTGTGTGTGCACATGAACGTGCTTATGTGTATGTGACTGAAAATGATTGTTTCTGCACAACCTCCCTAAATCTCCATTTCCGAATCAGGTTCAAGTGCAAGGCCCAGGACACCCAGCCTGACACATGACTTCCTGAGCATTGCTGCTGAGGAAGAATCCCGCATACTTCATTCATTTTGTCAATTAATAAATAAACCCGTTTACAAAATGTGCTTCTTTGTTGAGGGCCCAAATCTTCTATCTGCTTTGAGAAAATGGGATCTACAATCGGGCTTTATTTATGGGCCCATTTTTAAAGTGGTGCTGTAGACATGAGATTAAGCCACACTGCCTTGCCTTTATGTGAGCCATCAAAGAGAGTCCCATCCTGGAAAGAAAGAAATAGCCCCAGTTGCCCTGCCTGGCTCAACCGCTCCCAGTATTCAGTGCTGACAGCATTGTACAAAGGCTGGATTCGGTCTCGGAGGCCTCCGTCTGGGTTGCTGAAGGGAATGTAGAGCTTGCTGCAAGCTGTGTAAATAGGGGCCTCTGGGCCAGCTGTGCATCCCCTTTGCCTCTTCTGCCCCTCTCTCCCAGAGGTCCCTTGCACTGGGCATTGGAATCCAGCGTACAAACAAGGTCAAACAGCTTTGTGAGTGAAAGAATGACATTTGTGAAGGGAGAGAACCCCTCAGCTGGGAATAGCAGGGGAAGGTCTGAGTGGCATGTGATCAGGAGGTGATGTCACCCTGGATTTTCACAAAGGAAAAGTGTGGCCTTTTCTCCAGAGAGCTAGATGACATCAGCCTCTCAAATGGGGGCTGGTTTCATTTTATTTTCCTTTTAGCTATTAATGAGATTTCTCAAGGCTTGAGGATTTTCAGAAATTGGCTCGGGGAGAACATTTTAAAAACTTTATCAAGATCCTCCAAGGCTGGCTCTGTTTGAACATGAGCCAGTGCCTTCTCAACTACCTGGGGACATGCAGTGCCGTATCAAGGGCTTTTTAAAAATAAACTTTCAGAGCCCTGGCAAAGAACCTCCATGAAGTCAGCCATGTTTCTTTTAAACTTTCATTCCATTTTTTTTCCCTCACTGGGGCTTTTCAGTAGTCTTTGTTTATTGTTGATCTTTGAGGGGAAATCCTTCTAATTTGTAATTTTTATTCCTTTTGTGACTTTGAGTATGTGTGCTGGGCTTTATCTTTGTAATTCATTATCCACTTGCCTTATATGTGAATGCTGGGAAATCACTCTTAGGTGCGAGGGCAGGTAAACTGGGCTCTAAGAGGTGATCTCCTGGGCTTACTTTTTAAAGAACAGACAGTTTGCAACTGTGCATCATGTTACAGCAATTATACATAGCATCTGCCACCAGGTATTTATTGAGAACATATTTTTCATTCAGTCATTCGTTCAACTAACCAAGCAGCATATACTGATTCACTAGCAGGTTCTGGGCTTGGC
>NW_011888877.1:293262-298273 GCF_000151845.1 Pteropus vampyrus | reverse complement strand
TTTTTTTCCCTCACTGGGGCTTTTCAGTAGTCTTTGTTTATTGTTGATCTTTGAGGGGAAATCCTTCTAATTTGTAATTTTTATTCCTTTTGTGACTTTGAGTATGTGTGCTGGGCTTTATCTTTGTAATTCATTATCCACTTGCCTTATATGTGAATGCTGGGAAATCACTCTTAGGTGCGAGGGCAGGTAAACTGGGCTCTAAGAGGTGATCTCCTGGGCTTACTTTTTAAAGAACAGACAGTTTGCAACTGTGCATCATGTTACAGCAATTATACATAGCATCTGCCACCAGGTATTTATTGAGAACATATTTTTCATTCAGTCATTCGTTCAACTAACCAAGCAGCATATACTGATTCACTAGCAGGTTCTGGGCTTGGCTTTTAGGCTATAGAGAGTTTATTAGTTTGCTCAGGCAGCTATAACAAAATGCCTCAGATTGGGTGGTTTAAACAGCAGAGATTTATTTCTCACAGTTCTGGAGGCCTGGAAGTCCAAGATCACAGTGTCAGCAGGGTTGGTTTCTCTTGAGGGCTCTCTTGGGGGGTCTCGTTTCGACTTAATCACCTCCATAATAGCCCTATGTCCAAATACAGTGACTCTGAGATACTGGGGTTTAGGGCTTCGGTATATGAAATTTGGGGGAGACATAATTCAGCCATAGCAGAGAAGGAGACAGTATCCTTGACTTCAGGGAGTTAAGTCATTTAGTAGGGGAAACAGACAGATAAACCAAGTGCAGAAATAAGTCCATAATCCATGATGACGAAGAGGTCTGGGATGGCCTGAAGGAGTTCCAGAGGCCCTCCAGGTAGCTTTAATACTTGAGCTGAGTTTTAAAGAATAAGCGAGAATCGATCAGTCAGACAAATATCGGAGAGAGGAAGACATTTCTAAAGAGAAGCTGAGAGGCTTAGGATAACGCCAAAGTTTGCAACTGGCAAGTAGGTTAGCTAGAGCACACGTCAATAGAAGCCCCAAGGCAGTGAAAATTGATTTTTGGGAGGGCAAATAAATTTTATGCTTTATGTATAAACTACACATACACACACACACACACACACACACACACACATAATATGTAACAGATATGTATGTATGCATATTATAGTAAAATTTAATGGGAGAGAATTTGGGAAAATGCATCTAAAAAAGGTTTCTTAGAAGGGCAATAATAAGCTAAAAATGATTGAGAAAGGGAATGATAGAAGTTGAGGCAGGACAGGTGTCAGAGACCAACTGAGAAGAGCCATTGTCTGTCCTAAGCCTTGCTTCTGCACGGTGCAAAAATTCACACCTCTCAGAAGATATGATGTTCGCAATGAAAGCGATTTTATGAATTGTGGTTTGCAAAGATCCCAGGGCTCACTCACAAGGGCGGGAAGTGAATCACACCGTCTGGTCCCAATCTCAGGCAGAGACCTTTCTTCTCTCTGCTGGTGGTGAATTGCTTTCATAGAAGCATCACTTCCTGCCAGGTGGTGATAGATACAATGTCACAGAGAGAGAAGTGGTAAAACACTTGTCCTGGTCAGCCTCCACCGTAACCTCACTTAGGATCGAGAATGCCTCCTTTGTTCACTAAGTCTGTAAAGTCTTGGTATTTGTCAATAAGTCTGGTATATACAAATGGACATAGACTGCTAGGATTGTTTTATTATATAGTGTGATAAAGGATAAAGAAATCCTGTTCAGTTTGGGCAGAAATTTAAGTAAAATGGAAACTTTAAAGACACAGTTCCATTTAAGTTAGAATTTATTTCCCTAAATGCTGACTTTTCTTTCACATTCATGCATGCCGTGTCCTGTCCTGCTCATTCTAGCCCCTTCAGCCTATTTATATTTCGAACTTTTGTCTTTATGATACTCTTAGTAAATTTTTAAGCATGGAGACTGAAAATGAATAGAGTCTTAGCGTAGAACCAAAGCATAGATTTCTGCATTATGATACTGTGTCTGATTTTTATTCATGGCAAATTCCCACATGTTTTTTCTATAAAGTTCTTAATGGATAATGCTAATATTTAAAAATCTGTTTGTAAATTAATTCACATTTGTAAAATTGGAATAATAATTTACTATGAAAACCATGCAGCTCTCTTTGCCTTGGCTCCAGAACTTCTCCAGTGAGGACCTAGTAATCAGAGGCAGCTTTAAACACATGAAGACATTTCAGAATAAGTGGAAAAGCTAAATCCTGGCATTATTTGCCTCCTTGACAACAGCAGAAAATACACATACACACAGTTGACCTTCACTTAATGTTGGCTCTGAGCCTTGTAACCAGCGAGGGCCTTTTAGGAGTCTTGCATCCCAATTCCCATGTCACTACTGTTTGAAAAATTTGGAGTTCTATTTCCACTACTTCTCTTTGGAACAGTTATACAAAGAAAAAAAAAAAACCCTCAAAAAACTGTGACTTTCCCAAATCGCATATTGCACAATTTGTAATCATCCTTGAGATTTGGGCCAAAGGAAGGACTTTCTTCAATTTTCTGTTTGTATCCTCATTCCCTAGCAACAACACCCCGATAGACATCCCACATACTAACCAGGGGATCCCACACTTTTTCATTCAATGTGAAAAAAGAGTCCACACCTTTTTTTTTTTCACTTTCGAATTCTGTAGCATCCCAAAATGACAAAATGACACTGAACGAACATGATGTTCAGTGTAAAATGTTAAATTTTGTCCCCAAAGATTTCTCTGTTTGAGCATTTACTTAATGATTACTATATTAGTCTCTAACATTACATATCCAAGTACTGGCTTCATGTGTGTGTGTGTCACTGTGTACCCAGAGGAACTAACACCAGCCTTCAGTGGCATCAACTCAAAAAACAAAGAATGAATGTGATTACATTCTAGAGATTTAGAATTTTATATTCTCTATATAAGTAATGACATTAATTTACTCGTCCTTGAAATTTCCTACTTCTAGTTCTACTTACAGATTTCTCACAGGCTAAAAAATATTGATTTTACTACCTAAATATAATTTTAAATTTATTTTAAGACATTAATTATGATAAAAATAAACTATGTTGCCATGTAAGGAGTGAATGAAAATATAATTTAAAGGCTTATTGCATTGATATAATTAACATCTGATCTGTTATTACTGGAACAAATAATTATTTTAAAAATATTGATGTTAACATTTTTAAATGATATTATCATTTTTAAAATGTTGATGTCATCATTTTAAAAAATAATACTTAATGTTATTTAAAACAATGACAGTTATGTGCTGGGCCCTTTGGTTAGTGCTTTAAAAATATTATTATCTCATGTCTCTTCCCAATAATTCTCTGAAATAAGCGTCATCATTCCCATATTATGGATAAGAAAACCGAGGGAGTCTTAAAGAACTTAAATAACTTCCTCAAATTTACAGATCTAGTAAGTGATGGAATCAGGATACAAAACCATGCTTGTGGTGTTGAACTCCAACGCCTCTGTTTTAATAGCTATTCTCTGTCTAAAAACGAATAATTTTTCCCTACAACTTTTCATTGCAAAAAGATTAAATGATATCGTATCACAGAAGAGGTTAGAGCTTATAGTAAGTAATTTTGTAACTAAAGTCCCACTGAAGAAAATGAATGTTTTTAAATGAATGTATGCAGTTTTTCCCAAGTAAATAATATTCTGGTTTCAAGGTCTCCCCATTAAATTACACAATTCATTCTTTCTTCAATTCAAGGAGCAATAATGGGGGGAAGCACATTACTTAGCAAATGGCTAGTTCAAAACAGCTGACGCTTGACCTTCGACACACTACCTGCTTTATTACTTAGTTATAAAGTGCTCTTCTTTTAGAGTTGCTGTGTATGGTTGATGCAATCATAGGCTTCTGAGCTGAGATAGATCACAGGGATCATCTAATCTGTTATCGTGATTTAGTTACACAAACTAGTCTACAGGAGGAGTTATAATAAAGTGAAGAGTGAAAGGCTAGCTGCCCCCAAAATAGATGGGTTTGACTGGAGGTAAACAATGAGGGATGGAGTAGAGCACTTGAGCATCTGATTAATTTGGGGCCCAGCCAGAGAGAGTTTTGCCTCCTCTAAGCTAAGGACTTTGGCTGGATGCCCTGCAAGGGACCAGCCCCTTCTGGTACTGTGATCACAGAAAACAATCTTACGGCTCAGGCTTGGAGGGCCACGGGACATCATGACTATCGGTGGAGCACTCCCTGCGTTTGTGCATTTGTCGATGTGTAGCATCCTCACTGTGGAGGGAAGGTTGGGAGTTGATGAAGAAGGAATCTGGGGGTGGGCAAGTAATGCAGAGCCCTGAGGGGAAGTCTGGGGCGCTTTTCCCTGTGGGAGCTCCGTCGTGTACCAGCACAGTTATACTGAAAGAAAGCAGGATTTGAATGAATACTTTTAAATAGAAATGTGAGTGTTGAACTTGGAAATCACATAAAGAGAACACATTTCCTCTGTCCTTGCGAATGTTTGGAGGATTTCACAAAGTAGCCTTCGGCATGACTATGTATTTTAGGGGAAATTATTCCAGTTACCTTGGTTTCATTTCATTTCCTTACAAGATATTTTTATACTATTTTTATATATTTTGCTCAGAAATCTTAAATAATTTTTAAGATGTGTGAGGCTGATTGATTTCTCCTGAATTGTAAGCAAAGAATTTCTACTGGGAAACCATTTTGTAACTTGGTTGGAATGAGTAGATTAGAAGGAAAAGGATATAGCTAAATCAAAATGAAAAGATGACGAGATTAGCTATACTTAATGAAAGATCTTTAGCCTTTCCTATACAGGAAATTAAAATTTATGTTATGTGAAAAAGTCCTAAAATATGACTACATTGGCTTCTCTTCTCTTTAAGGGTGTACTAAGGCAAAACACCAATATTCAAGATTTGCGACATTGCAGAGCATCAGATAGTTCTGATAATCTTAACTTTGAATATTTATATGATGTCATATAGTAATTTAAAAGTCATTTTATAACTATGAACAACATTGATTTCTGAGTTCCT
>NW_011888877.1:279954-293212 GCF_000151845.1 Pteropus vampyrus | reverse complement strand
ACAAAACCATGCTTGTGGTGTTGAACTCCAACGCCTCTGTTTTAATAGCTATTCTCTGTCTAAAAACGAATAATTTTTCCCTACAACTTTTCATTGCAAAAAGATTAAATGATATCGTATCACAGAAGAGGTTAGAGCTTATAGTAAGTAATTTTGTAACTAAAGTCCCACTGAAGAAAATGAATGTTTTTAAATGAATGTATGCAGTTTTTCCCAAGTAAATAATATTCTGGTTTCAAGGTCTCCCCATTAAATTACACAATTCATTCTTTCTTCAATTCAAGGAGCGATAATGGGGGGAAGCACATTACTTAGCAAATGGCTAGTTCAAAACAGCTGACGCTTGACCTTCGACACACTACCTGCTTTATTACTTAGTTATAAAGTGCTCTTCTTTTAGAGTTGCTGTGTATGGTTGATGCAATCATAGGCTTCTGAGCTGAGATAGATCACAGGGATCATCTAATCTGTTATCGTGATTTAGTTACACAAACTAGTCTACAGGAGGAGTTATAATAAAGTGAAGAGTGAAAGGCTAGCTGCCCCCAAAATAGATGGGTTTGACTGGAGGTAAACAATGAGGGATGGAGTAGAGCACTTGAGCATCTGATTAATTTGGGGCCCAGCCAGAGAGAGTTTTGCCTCCTCTAAGCTAAGGACTTTGGCTGGATGCCCTGCAAGGGACCAGCCCCTTCTGGTACTGTGATCACAGAAAACAATCTTACGGCTCAGGCTTGGAGGGCCACGGGACATCATGACTATCGGTGGAGCACTCCCTGCGTTTGTGCATTTGTCGATGTGTAGCATCCTCACTGTGGAGGGAAGGTTGGGAGTTGATGAAGAAGGAATCTGGGGGTGGGCAAGTAATGCAGAGCCCTGAGGGGAAGTCTGGGGCGCTTTTCCCTGTGGGAGCTCCGTCGTGTACCAGCACAGTTATACTGAAAGAAAGCAGGATTTGAATGAATACTTTTAAATAGAAATGTGAGTGTTGAACTTGGAAATCACATAAAGAGAACACATTTCCTCTGTCCTTGCGAATGTTTGGAGGATTTCACAAAGTAGCCTTCGGCATGACTATGTATTTTAGGGGAAATTATTCCAGTTACCTTGGTTTCATTTCATTTCCTTACAAGATATTTTTATACTATTTTTATATATTTTGCTCAGAAATCTTAAATAATTTTTAAGATGTGTGAGGCTGATTGATTTCTCCTGAATTGTAAGCAAAGAATTTCTACTGGGAAACCATTTTGTAACTTGGTTGGAATGAGTAGATTAGAAGGAAAAGGATATAGCTAAATCAAAATGAAAAGATGACGAGATTAGCTATACTTAATGAAAGATCTTTAGCCTTTCCTATACAGGAAATTAAAATTTATGTTATGTGAAAAAGTCCTAAAATATGACTACATTGGCTTCTCTTCTCTTTAAGGGTGTACTAAGGCAAAACACCAATATTCAAGATTTGCGACATTGCAGAGCATCAGATAGTTCTGATAATCTTAACTTTGAATATTTATATGATGTCATATAGTAATTTAAAAGTCATTTTATAACTATGAACAACATTGATTTCTGAGTTCCTTGTATCTATTTTCCAACTCATTAACTTCATGTTATGCCTTATTCTTTCTCTCTTTTTTTTTTCCTTCTGTCCCTATCACTGAAAACAGATTACTCTATATACATGGCTGTATGGAAATCAGTCAGAGAAAATGATTATCACAAAGTCTGGGACTGGGATGAAGTCTTCACGGAAGACAAAACTTTCTAAACCCTTACTGACTCCTCAGTGCTAAAAATCATACCTTTAGTTCTTCAGTTTGCATGTTTCCTCCCAATGTGACACCTAATCCGAAGTTTGTCTTGTGTTTTCTCAACAATAGACCTTGTTGAGTCTGAACATTTGTGTCTGCTGAAAATGTATGTGTTGAAGCCTAACCTCTAAGGTGATAGAGTGAGGAGGTGGGGCCTTTGGGAGTTGATGGGGTCATGGGGGCAGAGCCCTTAATATTGGGACCAGAACCCTTATGAAAGAGATCCAGAGAGCTCCCTTGCCCCCTTGTACCACGTGAAGTTTGCGAACCAGAGGAAGGCCACAAACAAGCAAATTAAGGATGAATTTCTGTTGTTTTAAGCCACCCAATTTGTGGTATTGTGTTATAACAGCCCTAACAGACTAAAACAGACTATATTCTAACCTTATCCTTGACTAACCATCATCTAAACCTCAACGTGATAAGTGGAAGGTAATCAATACGAGAGAGATGCTATACTCATAGTTACTATATCATTTTTTGCCTGCCGTCAAGTTTGCCCACCTTCTTTATCAAGGAAAGAATGGGAATACAAAAGCTTCCTAGGGCTGGCATAACAAAATACCACAAAATGAGTTGTTTAAAACAACAGAAAGTTATTCTTTCACAGATCCGGAGGCTAGAATTCCAACCATCAAGGTGTGAGCAGAGACATCCCATGGAGGGCTCTAGGGAGGAACCCTTCCTTAACCTCTTCTAGCTTCTATTGGCTGCTGGCAGTGCCTGGCTTTCCTTGGCTTGTAGATGCATGACTCTAATCTTTGTCTCCTTCATTATGGCTTCTTCCTTCTCTGTGTCTGTGTCCAAACTTTCTTCTTCTTATAAGGACACAAATTATATTGAATTTCAGTCCCACTCTAATCCAGTATGACCTCCTCTTAACTTGATTACATCTACAAAGATCCTATTTCAAAATAAGATCACAATCACAGGTACCAGGTGGACATGATTTCAACCGAATACATGAGGTTCTTCAACTTTTGACAGCTTTCTCCTCGCCTGGAATCACCATACTTTGTCTTCCTTTTCTTTCAGGAGAACTTCATATTTCTTGGTCTTTATATTACTCAGTTTTCTTCTTTGATTTTATCTCATGATTGCTCCGGCTTGTGTCTCCATCCTCACAGAATAATTGCAACCTACAGAATCCCCCAGAAAATTAATCTGCAAATCCTTACGATCAGGTGAATTCTGGGTTTCCACCCTTGGTCTCGTCTTCAGAGAAGGCTAGTGATCTGATTTAAGTCTCCTGTCTTTGTAGGACAGATACCTATCATTCGTCCTTCTCCTATATCCCAGAGTGGCTTATACTTTTAGACTGTTGAAGAATTAACTGGTAAAATCAAACCAGGAATTGTTAACTTTCGGTGGTTCTTATGCATGCTACAGTCACCTTTAGACAACTTCAGCCTTTTTCAGGAGCTCACGTTCCTCTCTACTCCCTGCCCCCATCCTGGAAGTTTCTGTTCAAAATCACCATAATGACATTATTGGCATATCTCATAGATGTATCAGAAGTGAGGCCTGTGTACTCCAGGAACTATTTCAACTTTGCCTTTGGTTGGATCTTTCCCAAATTCCGAGCTCTTAGTTGCCATTTCACATCATACCTGCCCCACTGGGAGAGTCCTTATTGGTAACTTCTGCTTGTGACCCTATGCCCTTTGCCTTTCTGAGGGAAACTGGGCCATCCAGTGAGGCACCTCTTAACATATTGCAACAGAGAAAGATTTTTTTAAATTACAGAAAAACTATTAAAGTATAAATCAATCATTTTAATAAAGCATGTGAGTATCGTCATTTATAGTGTTTAAAATTTATTCTTTACTATACTTCGGCCTTACAACTTCCTTTTAACATCAGCAGCTAATTTCTCAGGTGTTTTGCTCAAAAATTAGAGGGTTAGGATGTGACGATGCCCTCTTTGTGTCTATTCTCTGTGCCTTTGCCCCGTTAGGCCATGTCACTTCCAAGCTGGCAGCCCTCCTGGTGCTATTGGTTTATAGAACACAGTTTTGGAAAATGCCAAGTGTAAAGAGGTGACCACATTTGAGCAATCGTAGAGAAATACAAAACGTACCTTTAAAACTTTGTGCCTCCAATTCCCGTTCGCTGTTTCAATGCCAGTTCACTTTTATTAAAGCTCTTTCATTTAAAAACAACGCCAAACCTTGAAGATAGAACATATATAGATTATGCTTAATTAAAACAAAATCATATAACTCATTAGTTGTTTTAGACTAAAAAGAAGTGTTAGCTAAATCCTTGTATGGAAAAGGTTGAAAATATCTTCGCAAGTAAACAGGTTTAGCAACAGCTTTGAACTCTCCCTTGTTATGAGTCAGTAGATCAACATGCTTCCTGCTGATAAGGTAAGCTCTTCCTCTCAGCTCATGACTGGGAGTTTGGAAGAAAATAGAATCAAATAGATTATCAGTCACCAGTACTAAAATTTTTGTAAAGATTAACTAATTAAAAATGAAAAACATATGATTCTCTTCAGGACATTATTTCAGTTCACCTGATGGCTAACAATGTTAATATGTTAGATTTTTTCAGATTTGCCTCAAGTTAAATGAAAAAGATTTTTACTTTGTTATTTTTTTCAGGTTGCTATGGTGATTTGTTTTTTTTTTTTTATCAGTGGATAGAACAGTAGGACAGTGTTCAACACGGCGATTCTAGTGCCTTCGAGCTAAAATGCCCAACAAGGCATAGTGGAGAGAGCCTAGAATTGGGAATAGGGGGTTGGGAGACAGGATAGGGTAGGGGGTGGTGGCCCCAGATCTGTTGTTTTATTATGTGAGCTGTGAGTCCAACAGCCTTCTTGAGCCTCACTTTGCTCATGATCATTCTTGTCTACCTCATAGAGTAATTATGAATTTCAAGGAAGATAATGTGCTTATTAAAAACACTGTGAAAAACTATGAACTACCATACAAATGTGAAATATCTTTATTGTAGTTCAATGAACAACTGATTTCTTACCTCTCATCAGCTCTTCAGGATGGCTCTTCAGCTGGTGTGGTAATTCCTCTTCTAGCTCCAGATCTTTCTCTAATCTCATCTCATGTCTAGATAAACTCTTGTTAAATTATAACACTTAGAATGTATGAAGTGATTATTACACGCAAGACACTTAGCTAAAAACTTTACTTTGGTTATTTCATTTAATCCATGTAGCAACCCTATGAGCTTAAATACTAATTCTGTTACAGATAAAGAAATTTGGGATTAGAAAGATTAAATTAGGTATCCAAGGAGTAACCTAGTCAGGGTAGGGACCCATTTTGTCTTATGTCACAGCCTATGCTTTACTCGATATGTTATTTTATTTCCAAAAGTTTGGTAACCTAACACACAAATTCTACAACTCTGAAATTATGTCATTTCCTCCATGAAAATCTTTTACCAGTTGGATGCAAAGAGCCACTGTCTCTAATTCTATTTCTTCTAAGCATGTATCTTTCAAAACTCTTTTTTCAACACTCCATCGCCCACTCCTCAGTTAGAGTTTTCATCACGTGGTCATTGTCTTTATGTAGACCCCTGAAATGCTTTCCTCAGTTGTTGTCCTCTGTTTTACATCACTGAAGACCGGTTATAGAAAATGTCTCTATTTCTTTTATATTTTATTATTCATTCAACTAGACAGGTAGCATGATGATGAAGAGGATATCGGGAGTCTAAACATCACCTCTATCTTATGTGCTGATAACTATTGGTTGATGTAACGTCTTTCATCTGCAGCCTTGTCCATCTTCCATCTCTCTTTCCTACTCCTCTGACTCCTTGGTCACCCACCCGAAGTCACAGACATGACTGACAATGACATGATTTTTAAAAATGGTTGCACAGCCTACTAAACTATGTCTTTCTCACTAGTTTCATTTGTTTTAGTATCTGCAGATGTGTCTGTATCATTTTTACGTTAAATGAAATACAGACATCAGAGATTTTCCAGAGGCCTTGTTGTTTCCATCTCTGAAATGGGCAGATAGATTTAGAAACAGATTTTTTTTCTGTGACTTATTCAAGAGAAACTCTTTTCACAAGAGATTGTCAAATCCTAAACCCCACACAAAGGGACGTAATGCAATGCACGAAACACTTTTTCCCCTTCCTGGCTCCAAATAAATTTAAATTTAATAGGAAAGTGAAATTAGGGTACTTGTTTATGTAGAAAGCTTTTAGTATTAGACATCAGCAGCACTGAAAACAACTGCTACATAGGTAAAAAAGCCTACCAAATAAGACCGAATTCTACAATCTTTATTAAAAATAAAACAAATGTTGTCACTACCACAGAAGGCGCAGAAACAGTAAATCAAATAAAATGAACAGCTTTGCTCCCCAATATGAACAAGAAATTATTGATGAGACAGAATTAAATCTTTTAGCTTTTGATTTATTTGAGCATTTAGAGCACATTTCTCTTCTTCGGAATTACAAACGAGGATTTTTGGCTTATCTTGGTATTTCTTTTGAGTGACAGAAGAATAGTATATGTTGATATAGGTTCTAAATCATATTTCCTATACTGTAATTGACTCCTTTTTCTGCAGCTAATTAAGTGGAAAACAATTCAAAAGACTCACATTATACATTTAAAAAAAAAACGTTACTATTTATTGTGAATTACAATTGTTTGCTTTCATTTATAATTTGTAAAGTTCAACTCGATAAGAGCTTATAATTTTTGATTTTTATCTATGGTTGCACAATTCCAAATTCATGGTCTAATGTTTCAATGTTAGCAGGATAACTTGAATTTATGAAACATAGTATCAAATTATTCATTGCATATATATTTTTGGGGGTTAATATAAATTTTCCTAATTCTGTTGTGAATATTTCCCCTTTTCACTAAAGGACAGCATAAGAGAAACAGACATCATTTTTTCAGTTTTTAAAATATGCATTTGGACATATTTTCTTTTGCCTGCTACCAAGTACACATTTGTCAAACGTCCCAAAACCTAGGAAAAAGTGACCATACCTAAGAGAGTGAGACATAACTGGCTCGATGCTGTTCAAGATCTCTCATTTGTGGACTGGAAGTTGATACCAGAAGGGAATCATGCTTACTTTGTACCACCGTAACAAATTTAAAAATATCTTTTAGTAACTCAACGTGGGGATTTATTTATTCTTATTTGTTATCTACCACCGATTAACATGTAAAGGATAAAAAGAATTCACTGATTTTTTAAAAGTCAAAACTCATGGAAATTACTTTTTGCAAACTGAAGAAAAGCAAAAAGAGTCTAGTGACTTGCAGGAGGCCATGTGATTTTTTTTCCAGTAGAATTAAATACTCCTGGCTTCTGCAACATGGCTCGTACTGTGTATGGCACATGCTCAATAGATATTTATCAAATGAATGAATGGATATTAGAAATTTATTTTTATCTCTTTCAAAACTTAGAAATACAACAATTGAATTAAATTTCTATCACAATTATTGGAATTAACTTTACTTTCTAGTACTTCATAGGCCTTTACCATATAATATCACTAAATTAATTTGTAGCATTTTGCATTTAATGTGAACTTTTAAATCAAAGTTGTTATTTTCTGATATGTTAAACCTCAGAGGTCGTTAGAGTATGAAGGAGGAAAAGAAAGATTCAAAAGTTTCAAGCTCCAACGTTTTTTCTCTCATTCTCACAACCGCACGGTACTTTTCAGCAATAGGGCATCACTTTAATAATATTGGACTTTCTCCTTCGAAGGCGCACACATAAGTGCTCTTGCTGAGAAGAGAACATGACAGACCTGCAAGTAAAATTTTGCTGTGTTTTCACAAACCTTGTTTATGTTTGTTTAAAATCTTAGGGAAAGCACACTGTGGGTCTTGAGAGCTGTAAGTGGGTAATAAAATAAGAACTGTAATTTTTCAAAGCATCGCCGAATGCCAAAAATCTGATATTATCATTCCGGTTTACAGTGACTAGTTAAAGGGTATTAGCATCCTGTTATTTGCAAAAGAATTTACAAGGAAACCTAAAACAATTGGAAAAGACAGTGGAAAAATGTGCAGATTTTTAGAAGAATCAACTATGATTAAAAAAAAAAATTGAATTAGATTGTCTGGTGAACTGAAGCTAAATAAAAACGCAGAGATGAGCTAGCCAAGCTTTCATTTTCTTGTTCTCTTTTATATTATTTGGCCACAGAGTTATTTATCTCCAAAGATTTTTTTCATTGGATTATTTAATTTGATACAATCGCTATCAAGAACTATAGGAGCTGAAAAAGTAGGTTAAAAATTTGGGGTGACAAATGGCTTTATATACTTATAATGTATTTTAATAAAATGCTACATGTTAATAATTTATATGGGCCGCTGCATCGCACAACCTTAGAGAGTATCATTGCATGGAATAGTCTGACTGGTGCCCCCTGTAATTGTGCAGTGGTATTGAGGTTATATGCAATCTGTGCTGATTTTGGCTCCAGGAATATTTTCCATGTGTTGTACTAGGAAAAATATTTTCTAATCTTTCGTGGCACTTATACTTTTTCAACATTCATCACAGTCTATAAACAATGTTTGTATGTCTAATTTTAAACAACCTTTTCACAGAGCTTTAACCAAAAATAAAAGTAGAAACGTTATAGGCCATAGGAAAGATACTGACCTGTGCAACAAATTTAAAGTCTGAAAACACAGAGGTTTTCGAATGGAAGCAGGAAATTTGCGACTGGAATCAGATTTCTTTACTGCATCAGGATTCTTCTTCGAATTCTCCTCAGCTCTTTTTAGTTGAGTGGAGATTCTGTATAGAGAATATATTTATTTTGTACTTTTAAAATACTTTGTCCTGACTCACTATCTAGGTTGAATTTGCATAGGGTGGATAGTAGACATGACCTCAGCTTTAGTGTCTTAACGTTTTAAGTCACGGCAGTTTAATTTCATTCATATGAAAACGCACATGGATTCATAACAGAGTGAGGAGGCACCATCATTTTTGAACATAAAAGTCTCGATGTGGCATAAGAGATGGTACTTGGAAGAATTTTCCAACCAATAAAGAATATTCTGAAAAAATAGAAAAGGAGGCCCCGATACATTAATAGAGAAAATAATGGTTTTTAATCGCCAAAGATTGCTATTAGAAAACAAGATAATCTCTCTTTTCTTCTAATTTTCTTTATTTTTTTTCTAATTTTGTTTTTAAAATTTGAGCCTTCCTCAAATTTTACGTTTTCCATAAAATTTCATCTCCCTCTCCATTCTGATTGAATTCTTACAAACTACGTGAGTCTGCAGAGTGTAGGAAAAGCCTGCGCAGCCACACGGCCTGCATTGGTGTCTTGCCTCTACCGCTCGCCCGCCAGGGGACCTTGGGCAAGCCTGTTGACCTCTGTATGTGCTGATTTGCTCATCTGGGAAACGCAGATAATAATAGTCACTCCTTCAAGAGGGTATTCTAAGTATTAGAATGGCAGGTACTTGTAAGCACTCAGTTATTGCCAGCAGTTTTTACTGTGAGCCACATGTTGTAGCTCTTAGTTGTTGTAATGACTTGCCTTAATCACCTTCTAAGGCATGATATATAAACATTCATAAAACACATGCTGTGGCATTTTTCTATGCTTGTGGTTTATGTATCTGGTTTTTGTTTGTTTGCTTATTTTAAGTTCCTTGGGTCAGGACCTACATCATTTACATTTTTTTTTAATAGACTTTACTTTTTAGAAAAGCGCACAGCAAAATTGAGTGAAGGGTAGAATTTCCATATACTCTCCCCACATGCACAGCCTCCCCCATTGGATAATGTCCCACCTGAGTGGGACATTTGTTACAACTGATGAACCTACACGGACACATCATGATCACCTAGAGTCCGTAGTTTACATTCGGGTTCACTCTTAGTGATGTATATTCTGTAGGTTTTGACAAATTCGTAATGATATATATTCACCATTTGACAAATTTGTAATGATATGTATTCACCATATATTCAACATAGAGAGTTTTTTCACTGCCCTAAAAATCTGTGCTCTGTCTGTTCACTCCTCCCTCTTGTCAATCCCTTGGCGACCACTGACCTTTTCACTGTCTTCACAGTTTTGCCTCTTCCAGTACACCAAATCGTTGGAGTCACACGGTATATAACCTTTTCAGGCTGGTTTCTTCCACTTATTAATATGCACATACATCTCCTCTATGTCTTTTATAGCTTGATAGCTCATTTGTTTTCAGTGCTGAATAATATTCCATGGTCTGGATGGACCACAGTTTGTATATCCATTCACCTACTGAAGGGCATCTCTGTTGCTTCCAGATTCTGGCAATTAAGAATAAAGCTGCCATGAACCTCCATGTACAGGTTGTTGCTCGGACATATCATACAGTTTTTATTATCTACAGTCTCTTGTACAAAGGCGAGGGTTTTGAGCACCTGGTTTCTAGATCTTAGGTCTGAAAGGATTTAGAAATAATGTATTAAATACAAAGAAACTGAAGACTGAGAGACATCGTGTTCACTGTCTAACCCTGCTTGCATAGTCCATTGTACCTTCTGTTATGAAATTTTTACCTAAATGACGAAGAAAATGTAAAATATTTTGAAAATATTACCGAAGGTTTGATGTGGTGAGAATAAAGACTGAGAATTATTGCACCAAATGATATAATCAATATATTTTTAAAGAATAAATTTAATAAGTTGTAGCCACGAGTTTTTCCTCATTGTTTTGTAACTGCTTAATTGAAATTTTATTACAACTTTCTGGTTTTTCTCCTAAATTAGGCATGTGCATTTTCAATTATCTTTTGTTTAGTTGGATTTTTGAATTTTCCCCCATGGCTTGTGCCCACTTTGGACTGACTGAGCCTTGCTGTTTTAACAGGTTGTGGTGCGGAATTGTCGGGAGCCACGGGCTCCTTCAGCAGCCCCGGGTACCCAAACGCGTATCCCCCTAACAAGGAGTGTATCTGGTACGTTCACACGGATCCTGGGAGTAGCATTCAGCTCACCATCCACGACTTCGATGTGGAGTACCACGCAAGCTGCAGATTTGATGTCCTTGAGGTAGGAATTTAGATTGCTTTCAGCGCAGTCCACACTCCAAAATTTGGAGTAGACCTGGAGATTACTCCAAAAATCCCTAAATTCTTTCCAGTGTTTAGAGCAGTGTTCTATTCTTAGACATTTGATGAGTATCAGCCCTTCGTGAATGACACTTGCAGACAAATGGGATTAATATCTCAATTTAGGTTTTTAGAAAGCAGTACCCTAGGGACTCGGTGACAGGCACTTTAGCCAGGAGGTGATGCTGGAGGCAGGAACAAGGGAGCGGCTGTGTGGGAGTGTGCGGGAGGAAGAGCCAGTGAAGAGACCCCTGTGGGCAACTTGGGCTTAATTCCGCTGGGACCCTCTGAGGTCCTGTGAGGACTGCTCATGAGAATCATCCCTCTGAGGACGCCAGGCTCAGGCACTGGTCCTCAGCTCTCATCCCAGCTGATGGAGGACTGTGCTGGGCATGCTTCGTGCTCCACACTTCTGGCCTAGTAAGCTCCCTTGGGAAGGGCAATGGGGAAGCAGAGTGTAAAGAGGCCGGCGCTGGGGTGGGTCGTGGCAGTAAGCAGAGGGAATGCCCAGCGCAACTGCAGCTGCGACCTAGGGGGTCGACATGGTGCAGGGCACAAAACGCATCTACTGCAGAGAGCTTTTAACAAAACGGCCACTTAGACAGTGTGAGGCATTTGAAGATAAGAGCTTTCCCAACACTACTGCAAAGAGTTTATCTCAGATGGTTAACACAGCCTTAGAAAATCTATTATAATCTGCTTTTTATTGCAGGAATCCAGTTATCAGGAGATCACACACACACACACACACACACACACACACACACACACACACACTTGACTTATCTGCAAAATTTAATGGCTTCCAAGTACACGCCAACCTCCTATCACCTCAGCAATAGGGATTGCTGTAGCACATCATGACAAGGGTTCTATATCTAGTAGAACTTAAACTCCATGATGGATGGGTGTTTGTTTTTGTTTTGTTTTGTTTTGTTTTACTGCTATATCCCTAGGCCCACAGAGTATTTGGTGAACACTCACTATGTACTTGTGGAATGGATGAAAGCACCCAAATCTCTGACTGACACACCCATAACACACATTTATGGTGGTTTACAAAGGGTTTTGGCATCTATTTTCCTGTTTGAATGTTCAATAATCTTATGATGTAAGGGGCGGGGGGAATCTTGTCTCCATTTTAGTGTTGTCAAAATAGAAGCTCTAAAAGATTGGCAGGTTTTTCCATGACCACAAAAATAGTGAATAGAAGAGCTGTGAACTGACTTCATCTACCACCAAACACTCCATGTAAGACAGTATAAAAAGATGGAGGTGGGCAGTGTGCCAGATATTGAGATGAGTGGCATGTGCTTCATAGGAAGTACAAACTTTATTTAATTACAAAACATGTTTCTTTGAAAAGGAATGGGGTTCTCAAAACATGCCTTCACTGCATGGCTGCAGTCATTGGGAATCGCAACTAGCAGCTCAGATCTCTGTAACGGAGGATAATGCTGCACTAAGTGAAATCAGAGACAGAAAACCCATAGCCTCCTCTTTATGTATGTACTGCTGCCAAGTCATGACTCCATCTCAGAGGAGGAACGTTTTTTTAGGAGAAGAGAACAGGGTGGCAACTGAAATTCACACTCACTGTGTAAAGTAAGACTAACACCCCAAAGTGGAATGTTCAAATGGTCTCTCTTGCTAGCAAGGCTATTTCTCAGTGGAATAAAACCCCTTACAAAGGGCTGGCAGCAGACTTTTCCACAGTAATGTAAAATGTTCCTTACCCTTCATTTTCATATCCCAAAGGGCATGTGATTGTTGCCCACTTGGCAAATGTAAATGAGTTCATTGTGCTGTGGGTTCTGTCACACCCATTACGTGAGAAAGCAAAGACTGGGGCTGTCCCCTGCAAGCAGCCTCGGGGACAGGGACAAAGCAGGATCTCCAGGCAGCAACACTCAAGCAGGGGCTGTAAGAAGAGGCTGCAGTCTGCTTGGGGCTTGTTTTTATTAGTCCAAGATGATCTCTCATGTTCCATCAAAATCAGGGTTTGGAGGAATGTTTTGAGGCCATTAAATATTTTGGAAGAGTTTTTTTCCTTAAGGCCGAAAAGAGTAACCTTCTTACTTTTTGTTCAAAAACATTTTGTTCAGATAATGAACTCTGCAAATGCTGAAGTCAGGGCAAAAGTGCTGTAATAAATTTGCATTAATGGCTTTTCCATCCTTCATACTGTAGACACTGATAACGTGTTAGCAAGAGGTTTCGAAATCTGTTGCTCTTGGGGTGTGTGTGGCCTAGAAACACTGCTGGCTTTCTGGACCCATCCATTCTCAGCCTGCACATTATCCTTTCCTGCTCTGCCGAGCACAGCCAAGTAGGA